>NW_020454805.1:1319094-1322221 GCF_003342845.1 Nothoprocta perdicaria
CTCCCTCCCTCCCTCCCTCCTTTTTTTCCCTCACTCCCTCCTCCCCCTTTTTTTTTTAACTTTTTCCTTTTCATTTTTTTCCTCTTTTTTTTTTTTTGGCATAAAATTTCACAATTATTTTATTCACCCAATGGTAATTATAAACATTTCTTAGGTGTGAAGATCTATTTGTCTAGATTATGAGGATAGCACCTCTTGAGTCATGATTTCTACTAACAGTAAAATAGTTTCTGATGAAGTTTCTATCTTACACACTAAATTTTATCACCTTAACCCAAATGCCTATGTAAGGTGAAATATATGAATGTGTGTAAATACACACATTTACATAATACTAGAGAAGATGAAACAGTCTGAGTATGTACCAACACTGCATTTTCAGCAGTGCTAAAATATGAATAATCATCAACAATATCAGCACTTTTCCATCAGGATGGAAAAGCCATTTAATAAAAGATGATCAGTTGGATTAATTGTTAAATTCCAAGATGAATTTAATATTTTACAGTATCTTTTTTCATACCATTGTAAGTTGCGTGCAGTGGACTGCTGACAAAGTTTCACCAGGTAAGATTCTACATCCTGAATGATGCTTAATCACATCAGTATCCCACTGATGTTAATTGGGATATTCAAATGAACAAATACATATTGAGGCTAAGAATCAATAATTCAGTATTATCACATATAAATCCTTAAAATGCTCATTATCAAATGCTCAAGTTCAAAATAAAGAGACAGAATGACAATTTATTGTGAAACTATTGTATGAGCACATAACACTTTTTATGTTAAAAAGATTTTTTCAGTAAATAGTCAACCACTTCATCATTCTACATTATATCTTTAGGGTCCACAAGTTTAGATAAAAAACAGAGAGTTGAGTAATGTTCTCTGCTTTAGCATAGTGGTATAAAAAACATCCCATTTACACTGACAGAGTTAATTCACAGGAAATGGTAGCAGCAACCTTAATCAAATATCCAGTGCAGAACAACTTGAATTTGAACTTACTATCAGCATTATTTGTTCAAGATGCACTTTACTGATTTTTCCTTTACATAAAGCAGGAGTTTGATTAAACATAATGTGATCTAGTTTGCTATTGTACAACATCAGTAACAAGAACGTAAAAATACAATCTAGATATGAATAAAAGTAGACGGGAAATTAAACAAAGTTTTTTTTATTAAAGAAGTGAACTTCTAAAACACACTCCCAGGAGACCTAAGTGGAGCAAAAAGTAAATAGTTCTAAGAGAACTCAAAGAATTTATGAAGATATTGGTTATGTCTGTGCTATATTTAAACAATATCAAGATATATCCTTGTGCACTGAAATTTAGTTGTCTACAGTGTAAAAGAGCTTCCCGGTRTCATTTTGTCCCAAAGCAACTAAATTCTCAGAAATAATTCCCAAGAAAATGAGTTAACATCAACCGGAGACCATTCCAGAGATCGTGGTCCCAGCACCACGATCTCATAAGAATCACAGAAACGTGGTGGGATAGCTCTAACGACTGGAGYGCTGTCATGGAGGGCTATGTGCTCTTTAGGAAGGACAGGCTGGGAAGGCGAGGTGGTGGAGTTGCTCCATATGTGAGAGAGCAACTGGAATGCATGGAGCTCAACCTGGGAGTGGATGATGAAGGGTTGGAGAGCTTGTTGGTAAGGGTTTAAGGGCAGGCCAGCGTGGGAGACACTGTGGTGGGTGTCTGCTACAGGCCACCTGACCAGGAGGAGGCGGCTAATGAGGCCTTCTACAGGCAGCTGGAAGTTGCCTGACGGTCGCAGGCTGTAGTTCTCATGGGGGACTTTAACTTCCCTGACATCAGCTGGAGAGACAGCACAGCGAGGCACAAACGGTCCTGGAGGTTTCTGCAGTGCATTGATGACAACTTTTTGACGCAGGTTGTGGAGGAGCCGACGAGGAGAGGTGGGCTGCTGGACCTTGTACTAACAAACAGAGAGGGCCTTGTTGGAGATGTGAAGGTGGGGGGTAACCTTGGCTGCAGTGATCACGAGCTGGTGGAGTTCAGGATCCAACGAGGAGGAGGAGGCAGGGCAGTAAGTAGCCTTGCCACACTGGACTTCAGGAGGGCCAACTTTAGCCTCTTCAGAGACCTGCTGGGAAAGATCCCATGGGCTAGGGCTCTAGGAGGAAGAGGGGCCSAGGAGAGCTGGTTAGTTTTCAAGCGGCATTTCCTCCATGCCCAGCAACAGTGCATCCCTCTGTCTAAGAAGTTGGGCAGAGGGGGCAGGAGACCTGCATGGATGAGCAGAGAGCTGCTGGCAAAACTCAAGCAGAAGAAAGCAATATATAGAATGTGGAAGAAAGGACAGGCCCCTTGGGATACATACAGGAACGTTGTCAGGGAATGCAGGGATGCAACTAGGAAAGCTAAGGCACAATTGGAATTAAATCTGGCAAGGGATGTTAAGAGTAACAAGAAAAACTTCTTCAAATATATCAACAACAAAAGGAAGGTCAGGGAGAATGTGGGTCCATTAGTGAATGGGGTGGGTACCCTGGTTATGAAAAATACGGACAAAGCAGAGCTGCTGAACGCTGCCTTTGCTTCGGTGTTTGTCAGGGGCAGCTCTCTAGAATCCCAGGCCCTAGGGACACATGAAGAGAGCCAGAGAGAGGAAGGCTTGCCCTGGGTAGAGGAAGAGTGGGTCAGAGAGCACCTAAGGAAACTCAGCACCCACAAATCCATGGGACCTGATGGGATGCACCCCAGGGTGTTGCGGGAACTGGCAGATGTCCTAGCCRAGCCRCTYGCYATCATCTTTGGAAGGTCCTGGAGAACGGGGGAGGTGCCGGAGGACTGGAAGAAAGCCAACATCACTCCAGTCTTCAAAAAAGGCAAGAAGGAGGACCCGAGTAACTACAGGCCGGTGAGCCTCACCTCTATCCCCAGGAAAGTGATGGAGCAGCTCATCCTGGCTGCTCTCTCCAGACACATGGAGCAGAAGAAGGTGCTCAGGAGTAGCCAGCATGGATTCACCAAGGGGAAATCCTGCTTGACTAACCTGATCACCTTCTATGAAGGAGTGACTAGCTGGATAGATGAGGGCACAGTGGTAGATGTGGTCTATCTGGATTTGAGCAAGGCTTTTGACAC
>NW_020454805.1:1323141-1376016 GCF_003342845.1 Nothoprocta perdicaria
TGCCCAGAGAGGTTGTGGAGTCTCCTTCTTTGGAGATCTTTAAAATCCGCTTGGATGCAGCCCTGTGCCATGTGCTCTAGGTGACCCTGCGTGTGCAGAGGGGTTGGACTCGATGACCTCTGAAGTCCCTTCCAACCTTGGGCATTCTATGATTCTATGATTCCTAATATAGCTAGTTTTGGGCAAGTGATTTAAATGAAATAGACATGAATTACTACTTGTCATCTGGCCTTAGCTGGTTCTGGGCACATTTTATTCACCCTTATCAACCTGACCATTGCATAACAGGGAACTGGACTTGGTAGTGCAAAAGATCCGTTTCCTTCCTACATCCATATTAAATTAGCATGATGCTATTCATCTTCATCTCCTCCTTTTTATTAAATAGAAAGAAGCCTAAATCATGTTATTTAAAGTAAAAGGAAAGAGAGAGAGGAAACAGAATATGTTACAACAAGAATGTCTCCAGAGAGAACATTCCATCGAAACACGGATGGCTTAAGGTAGCTCCAAAACACTTAGATCTTTCCTAAAATAAATACTATTGTCAACTTGTCTTGGAAAAAGTATGTCACTGAATATTTCCAAAATCTGCAAAAGATTGTATTCTGTAACAAATGCTACATTTGTAGGATGTACTACCATGTATATTTTTCTTTGGCCCCTTGTGTTTATATAAATATAATATAAATATAATATAAATATAATATAAATATAATATAAATATAAATATATTTATATAAATATAATATAAATATAATATAATGTGTTTATATAAATATAAATATAAATATAAATTATACACATTCAGTTTACTTTTCTTCTTAGAGGCACAGCAATTAATCAACATGTAAATGATATCTTTCAACATTTTCTACACATAATTTATGACAATGATGAAGATAAGTTATGACAAAAAATAATTTAAAAACATCCTTTTCTTAGTGGACTTTCTTAGGCACTTGGTGACGCATCAGAGACTACACTGGATTTTTTGGCTATTCTTTAATATTGATTGCATTGTGTRGATATTCACAGAAACCTCAGTGAATAAGAACAATATAAATTCATAAGCAGATATTTTGCTTTTTTTTTTGCTTTTTTTTCCTGCTTCTACAGCACACTGGCTGTTTATTTGTTGATATTTTTCATTTTTCAGAGTAATTGCTTAGAGTTAATTTACAACCTACTAATGTGTGCAAGTAGTTCAAATTATTCCTTTCCATGTTCATTACCTTTTGTTTGAAACCAGAGAATTGCATCTGCTATTGTATGCCTATTCGTCTAAGTAGCTAATGGCACTGGAGAGCCAGCTACTTTTGAAGCAGTGTAAAATAAACAGTGAAGTAGATGTCAAAAGCTATTTCAACTGTTTTACATTCAAATCCTTGCTTTGCTTCACTCACCCTGCTACTGAGCAGAATCAGTAACAATGTTCATGATGGGATACAGACATTCAGCTCATAAGCTTTCAAAATGCTAGCCTTGCTCATTTATGAAGAGTGGATGGGGATAAAATGAAATAGTTGGCAAATGTACTTTTCCTCGCTCTTCAGTGACATTGATTTTGTATTTATTGTAGTTTGTGCACATATTGAACATTTTTACCTTAAGCTAAATTTGCCAGATTTGACAATTTGGCAAAAAACAGAGAGCAATTTTTTTTTCTAACTCTGAGCAATGCACTCCTCCTATCTCTTGTTTCCTTCATTATTGATTCATAGGCATCATAATTTTTCCTAGCATATGTTTTATGTTGCACTTACAAGATAGCAAATCTTACAGCTGTTAATAAAAGTAGTGCTAATCAGGAGTTTTCTGGGCTATACGGTGTTTACATCATTAGTAAAAGACCAGGTTGCTGCCAGAACATGCTTGATATTGCAAGATAGTCTGCTCCCTCTGAGCTTCCAAATCCCCAGGTGTAGCTCCTAGAAATATTGGGCACACTGTGCAGTCCAAAACCCATCTTGCTTTACTGCTAATACTGCCTGCCAAGTTGCCTGCATACAGCATATGGGAGACTGAGGCTTGCAAAAAATAATGTCTTTTAATGCTCTCTGCAGAGGGGTTTGGCTGTGGGTGACTGGGTCACATTACTGTAAAGGGTTAGTCAGATGAACCTGGGAATGGGGGAAAAAACTTGTAGTGGATGAAGGAGGTTAAACTCATTAACCTTTGGATGGGGAATTATAATTCCTCAAACCACATGAAAAATTGTCATGAACTATATTCAGTGGTCTACATGCTGCTTAGATTAAAAGTCATATAAAGTCATTTGTATGTATATTTATATTTAATATTATGTGGAATAACTCAAACCAGAATACTTCAAAATGATTGAATCATGTTTGTGTGTTTGTGTATTTGTTTTTATAAGCCTTTTTACTATATCAATAGGCTCTGGGTTGCTTATTAAAAGAAAGTATAGCTGCTGGCAGGTATTCATTACTTTCTTCTGTTCCTTCTTCTGAAGCTTAGAGATTAACAATTTACTACATAGCTCTACTGCACCCAGAAAAAAAATGAAAAATTATGAAAAGTTAAATTATACTGAAAAACAAAAGGTGAAAGTATACATTGACAGGAAAAAATAAAAGATGAAAATGTACATTGTTTTAAAAACTTGGCAGAATGGATAAAATGGTATTTCTCTCCATCTCCCTTTCCCTTTCATTCTTTTCTTTGCTTTTTCTGGAATGTAAACATCCCTGATAGTCGAGTAGACTTATGCCTAGTCACTGAAAAGTTCGATATCTAGTCCATTGCCATCTCCAGAATGTCTCCTACATGAACAAGAGCTTTCAATCAGGTACTTTCACAAACAGATTTGATTCAAGACCAGAATTGTTGTTTGAGTTGATTTCTAGTAGAATAAAGCACAGGAAGGCACAGGCATGCATGACCATATATAGAATGATTAAGTCATCCATTATTCAAGATAAGAAAAAAGACAACTTCCCTTCACATGCTGTTATTAATTCCTGATAGCACATATTATACTATGTATACACTAACTGATTCATTACCATATGCTAGAGTCTACTTTAGTGCTCCAGATTTTATCCACACCTGTTTAGTTCATTCTAGGCATTACTCCACTTAGCTTCAAATGGAAGATTAAATTTTCCCCCATATGTACACACGTCATTATTGCTCAGTATTCTTTCTAAAGCTTAGCACAAGTCAGGCCACAAAAATATTTTTTGATTAGGCTGTTTCAATCACCTCAGTGAATTAGGGCATCGCTCAGGGGCTGTAAACCCTTTGCTTAGTTCAGTGCCAGGTAACATTTATATATTTCAGTTCAGTATAGGAGATCCCAGAAGTGATGAGACTTTCTGATTAATGCTGGTTCACTTTATCATAGCTCTCTGATTGACATATGTGAGAAACCTCTGGGCAGAAGATATTCCAAGGGTATTTTGCAGCCCAGAGAAAAGTGACTCCTATTAATAAGGTGGAGTTTGATTGGGAACTAGTGAGATCATTGCATTGCAGGATCCCTTAGTTGATGATGTCTTTTTGGAATGGACAAATTATGCCTCAACTTGATCCTTGGGGAACTCCACTAACATCTGCCCTCTACCTCCATGGTACAATTCCTCCTTAAATTGTATCTTTTCTAAATTGGTTAATAGTTTCCTTTTTGACACATCTGAAACATATTACTGAAGTCTGGATATGAGAGATCTACTGAATTCCATGTCTGAAGTAGTTTTTCTTTCCCTCGCGCTCCTTCAGAAAATGCCTGTCATGATTTGGTGTTGCTATACTGTTTCTGAACATGTTTTACTTTCCTTTTAATTCTATGCTTAAATATTTTTCTCTTTAAGGTATGATCTAAATTCTCATTTATACAGAGCATCAGAAAAAAGTATAAAAAAATACTGAATTCAACATAAAAACAGTATTGCAAGGAACTTGCTATTTAGCTATCTTTTAAATAACAAAGTCAGGAGAAATTCCCTCTTAATAAGCAGAAAGGATAAATAAAGTATAAATAAAGCTTATTCTCATTTTATGGTAAGTCACTCTTAAAACGTGTTCATTAGTCTTGCTATCCTTAAATGCATGACCGCAATAGATCAAGAGATCGAACACACACAGGGAGGCCTCTTTGCCTCTGTGGTCTCAAAGAAGTCAATAACGCACAGTTAAGAGAGCCCAAGATCTACTAGGAGCTGTGCTGTGTCAATATCTTTTAAGAAGAAATCCTTGATACAACATTTTATCCTCAAAGCTGAAAGTCAGTTTACTCAGAACCACTTTGCTCTCTGGCTTTTGATTGCAGTTCAGTTCTGAAATGGAAGGGACCTGCTTTTTTTCTAATTTGGCAATGAATTTAATCTATGATAAAGTAAGAACATAGCAGGTGCACAGTTGCTATATCTGACTGTGAGGATTTGTATAACAGAAAAGGAAAGCATTATGTCCTTTTTAGATGAAAAGATTTTCCATTAGTCATGTATAATATACTGTTATCTGTCAGTAGTTTATCTGAGATGTTCAGTAATGCTTTAAAGAGGATAACCAATACAAAATTTCCAGTAAAAGACTAAGCACTGTACTATTGTTCAATTTTAACATACGACTCAAGTACATAAGGGGTTGCTGAAAACAGTAGTACTAAATAGAGACTGTGAACTGAAACTTGGGAAATTTTACTTCTCATTTCTCTGCTGAGCTTCTTTGGAGAAATTATTTCAGCTCAGTCTTTCTGGTTACCCTCTGTCTTTCACTCTATGGCCTTAATATCCATCATCTTTAAAAACAATGACGACAAACAATCAATCTCCCCAACAAGAATTAAATAGAAAAGAAAAAAATCTTACAATTTTATTTCTCAGAATGGTATATCTAAAAACACTCAGTACAATAGAATAGATTATGATCTAGTAAAGTGATTATAGGTATTTTCATGATTCAGATGAACTCAGTCACTCAGCCTAGAGAACTAGTTTTTGTACCTAATCAAACTGAATTTCATTAAAAGACTTACAGCTACCCTGAACAAGGCCAAAATATACTGACAGGCAATACAGAGATTAGACAAGCTGCACAATCATAAATCATATGAAATTCCACAATAAAAATTTAAGGAAAGAAACATTTCAGTAATGCAGGAAGCACAGCTTATATTATTACACTACTTAATGTTAATGTTCTCTAATAGCTCTAATGGCTCAGCATAAACCACATACTGTGTTATAGCTACATCTGTAGGATGGTGCCATTTGTACTAACCTCAAAGCAGTTATTACTAAATAGGACTGTAAGGACAAAAGGCTAAAAATGTTCATGCTACAAGTTTTTTTTTTCTTTAGTCAAATTAAAGAGAAATTTATGCTTGCTAGCACATTTGATATAATTAGAATAAAGAAGTGCAATTTACAGAAAATTTAAACTATAATTCATTGTTTCTCTATCACACTTTTGTTAAGATTGAAAGACATAACTGTGCTCTTTATCATACTATATATTTATGCTACTAAAACCCTTATCAGTTCAAAAAGTTCTACTTTCTGTACCACTTTTCTGGCACTGCTGAATTGCAACCACCGTGCAGTTGGCTGCAAAGTGATGGATCAGTTCATTGGGAAACATGGAACAGAGGAGATGATACAGAAATTTTGCTCAAGAGCAGTTTAAAAAGTCAAAACTTGAGTCACTTGCAAGTGTCTTGAAAAGTCTTGAAAGAGTTATATAGAGTGARGACGAGAATGACCTCCCAAGTTTCCTCAGTGAAGTAACTCCTGATTTTTATCAGAAGGGGAGAATCAGATCTTCAGTATTTTCTGACCTCTCAACCCCCCCAAGTTAATGGGACTACATTTACTCACCACAGCCGGAGACTGAACCCTGCAACCCTAGAAAGGCAGGAAACAGATTTCAGTATATCTTTTAATCTTCTTTCGCAACTTACAGAATGAAAGAATACTATCATCTGACTATGAATTTGAGAACTGTGACAAATAAAGATGGTCTTTCTGGATATGCATATGATCAGCAACCAGATCATCATTAGCTTAAAAATTATTCTACTTCTAAAATATTGTATTAAAAAGTATTTTCAAGTCTCTTCTCATCAGTGAACTGAAAAATTAAATTGTCAAAGGCAAAGCACTGTAATATTATCCCAAATTAGCTGATTCACTTTATCTAACTCACTTCAAACTTGCATAAATCATGTTTTAAGTACTTTTAGCAGAAGAAATTTCTTTGAGCAGATTTATACTGATGCACAATATACATCTGGTATGATTTGTTTTTGTTCCAGTTCTACCAAGAAGTTTGGTATTCTGGTCAGCATTCCTTACTTGTCGTACTACTTACAGACTGAAGAAGTATAGAGTTAAGATCTACAGGTGAGATTTGCTATATATATATATAAAAATATATAAAAATATTTATTTTCATATATAATATATAATTTACATATRTTATATATAATATATTACATGTAATAATATAATATCATATATTACTATACAGATTAGATTAGGTTAGATTAGATTACATTAGATTAGATTAGATGTTTTTATATATGTATAAATATATAAAACAAGTCCCTGTGCAGTGGGACTTGTTGATATAGAATATTATAGAAGACAGGAGTTTAATGGATTCAGAAGGGAAATGCACAATTTCATGGTGAAACACATCCACTAGTGCATATTAATACAGGAATGTAAACAAAGTCAGGATCAGGAAGGCATTTAGCTGCTAATTCCTAGAAACTGTATAAACATGCCAGAAAGATGATTACCTTCTCCACACCTCATTCTTGAATCCTTCCTTAAGAACTTGTAATAAGCCATTTAGTATAGACAACATTTCTCATCAAGGACTTCTGATCCTTCAAACGCATCTCCTCAAGTCTGTTCTTCCTTGTTCATCTCTCTCTCTCTCTCTCCCATGTATTTAATTTTTGGGAGTCTTGAAGACAAACATCACATCATTTTTAACATCGAAGAAAACAGTAACACAGGCATGATGAGAACAGTACTAGCAAGATGTAAATATATAGACAGCATCTATGACTTTGAGATCCTTGAAGGTGAAAGACCCTTCATTATTTTAATTAAAATAACATAAACCCTTGGTGATAAAATTATTAAATTTATAATTCTTTTTCCATTTTTTTCTGTTAACTTCAAAACAGGTAAAGCAGCAAAGAGAGTAAATATTTGCAAAATATCCAGATGAAGAGAAAAAAACTTCACTATTTTATAGTAATTTTTGGTCAATGAAACCAAACAATTGTTTTAATAAGACAACATGAATATTTATCCATGAAATTATGTACTAGCTCTTCTAAGAATTTTCAGTGGTGTATGTATTAATTAAAGTAGATTACAGTTCATTGAGACCTTCTGTATAAGATCAGTGCATAAAACATATCCTGTATAAAACATTGTATATAGAAGTCCAGAAATCCTAAATTTCTATAAGAAGAAATCCAGAATACATGAGAATATAAAATCTGATTCACACTTTTTAGCAACAATACCATAATCATCTTGAGTTGAGTTGAGATCAGAAATGAGATTTTTACATTCTTCACAATACCTGAGAAAATATAGCAATATAATTTTCTATTGCCTTCTGAATTACTACATCCTGAATCAGGGAAATCAAACAGAAAAGCCACGTAGAAACACGCTTCCTTATGAGTGATTATGTTTCTCCTTCTGGTCATAGTTAGAAGGGCAGAACACATGAAATGGAATTTCTAATTCAATTCTACATCTGATCCAAAATATAAAAGCAAAGATGTAAAACATGTTTGAAAAATTGGCTTGATCAGAGTTCTGCATGCATAAAGATTTGTGTTGCTGGGATTGCTATTTATATTGCAAACTGTCTTTCCCTATATAATTAAAAACAGAACACAAGCAGATTACACACTAATTGGGTCCTATAGCAATCATACACAAATCTCCCACTGATTTCAGGAGGAATCTTCCATACAATCTCAGCAGCAGATTTTTAACCCGAGGAAGTCAGAAGACCAGGACTAATGGAGAGAGTACAATAATGAGAAACTTCATATTTACATACACACATATTTACATACAGCTTATTTAATAAAAATTAACCAGAACCTCACCTGTTTTCTGCCAGCTATGTTCAGTGGCTATTGATTACATGACTTGTAAACCACACATATTTAATACACACCCAAGTCAAAACTTTAAAATGATGAGCAGGAGGTAATATTGAGTGAGAAGATGGAAGAAGGGTGGGTTACTCAAACAGCAGATCCAAGGCTCAGTCAGAATGACGAGCTCTGGTCATGCAATGCAATACCCTTCATATTTCTTCAAGAGATCCCTGAAACTCCCCCTCTTTCCCAGCACACATATTCCTGAGTTATTTAGAAAGCATCCGTCTATTACAGTTCCAGATGATGAAACATCTCACAGATTTAGAGAATTAGAGCAAAATATTATTTCTGCTGATTGGATTTTTGTTAAAAAGCTATGTATGTATAAATGAAACTTTCCAAGCAAACTGTTGTTGTCTAGGGATTCTAAAGTGGATGACATGACACTTTGCTTCTCTTCATAACTCTGCCACTGACCTGTTCTGTGACCCTCTTTAGTGCCTCCTTTTTTTCTCCTCCCACCCAGATGTCTGCTTAAATTGTAAATGTCTCAAGGGAGAAATAATTCCTTTCCATGCATTTCTACCTAGCAAATATTTTATTTTCTCAGTCAGCTTTTTTATGTATTTAGGAAAAACAAAACAAAACAAAATAACAAATCCCACTAACAGCATGAAAATCAATAGAAGTCACAACAGAGAAGTTTATTCTGCAACAACTATGAGAATATCTTTATTTTATTTTATTTTATTTTATTTTATTTTATTTTATTTTATTTTATTTTATTTTATTTTATTTTATTTTATTTTATTTTATTTTTGATTTGAATTTAAGATGTATAAAGAAGGGAAAAGATTAGAAAGGGCATGAAAGAAATCTTTTTTATACTATAATGCAGTTTAGCACACTACTCTGTTCTCTGATGAGTCATTTAAATGTATTAATAAATTGATGTTGAAAATTACTTCACTAGCATCTCCTTTATGTCTTCATCTCATCAGAAAGAAAAAGCCCTTGTCACTAGAGAAGTTTGACAAGGCTTGTCATCGTTTTTCTTGTCTTTATTTTCAGCGTCACTAGCTTCTATTACAAAGATGTTAATTTAATCGCATACCTTTCTTATTGAGATACTTTAGATATTATACAGTACTTTTGGCCTTGGACTAAAAGAATTTCCCCATACAACATTTGGTTTTTATATTGTATAGCAACTTATGATGTGAGTAAGGATATACTTTTTTTCTTTTTTTTGATACTGGATTTAAGAAAAATAGGTGTGAGTTAAGAAAACTCTGGAAAGAAGAACAAAAACCTAGAACTTCAGACACATTGTGAAATGTCCTACATCACAAAGGTGATATACAACATTTAGTTCCTTCTCAATTAACATGCAATTGATTAAGATCATTGTGAAAATGTACAGGATAATTAAGAGAACAGTAGAACTTCCTGATACCTTAAGATTATTATCTGAAGTATGCCCTCTAGCTTAGATGGATTTTTAGACATTCTTATTATCTGTATCAAAAGCTAGTTATTTTAAAATTCTATAAAAGAAAGACAAAGGGTAACAAACCTGCTCAAAATGCTCTCTCAAAATTGTTTGTATTTGTCTGTCATCTCTTCCTTTGAATGATTTCTTCTTTAACCTAAACAAACCTTCATCTTCTCTAATAATTTGTCACTTGTTCCTGAACTTTTAGGGCCAGCTACAAATAAAATGAATGTAATGTTCTAGATGTATATGTCTTATTGATTTAATACACCATTAAAAGTATTAATGGCTATGTGTTCTTTATTCATTCTCATATTTTCTTATTAAAGCAAAAGTCACGTTGAGCAAATCATTTTATTAAACTCACCACAATATAGCAATATCTGTTTTTCTTTGTGGAGAGGGTAAGGGGTTGCCTTTTTTTTTTTTTTTTTTTTTTTTTTTTTTTTTTTTTTTAAGTAATTATGGAGTGCAGTGTCCATCTATCTGTTCTTCTCTTCTGTAACTTATGACTTTGGGATAAAATAGATCAATAAGTCCTCCTAAGGATAAGAAATTATTGTTAGATCCTGAATTTTAGGCACTTCTTACACCTTTATCATTCTTCAGGCATATGGCTTGATATGAAATTTACATGGAAGTTTTTGTTATTCCACTGTTTTATATATATATATATACATATACACATGCACACACACAATATTTTATTATATTTATTATTTATATTTATAAAATAGAGCAATCTTTTCTTTGAGAAGCTCTAACACTATTGACTCCCTGAAAAGACTCTATGTTTGACAAGAGAGCTCATTTCTATATTGGAGCTTGACCATGGCCATCATGGGAAAAAAAGTCTGCGCAGATCTGGAAAAGCTCAGATAATATGAAAAATAGTAGGTTGCATGTGACTGTTAAAGAGCTTTTTTATAAATTTTCTGTTCATTGTCATGGCTGCAGTGGTTCTACCAGCCCTCACTGTCCCTGTCCCCAACTCATCCCTGCTCTGGACAGCCCATGCCCACTCTCTTTGGAGCAGGCACCATTCCAGGACTGTGCTCTCCAAGTCCCTCCTACTGCACTGCCCTATTTCAGATTTAATCCACACATGACCGAAACTTTTGCTTCTAAAAATGGCACAAGAAGAGGACATACAATTTAGATAGACCTGTCTAGATTGTAATCTGAAAGCATTGCCAGATGAACATTACTTGAACAAAACAGATCAAGACTTGTTAATTATTTACCCAGAGGGCAATTTGTAAATATTTACCATTTAAAGTCTGATTAGAATAGAAGTGAGAGTACAATGAAGTTAAGCAGCTTGTTTTGGAGGTCATTCCAGTGCTTTTTTGGCAGAAGAAATTTATGGGAAAGCCTTGYGGATAAACAGATCTGAACACTGACTCTAGCAGATTTTTTTTTATTACAGCATGTAAATCATTTAACTCTAATCTTGTTAATTGGCTTCAGTGAGACTTACTATTTTTTTCTGTGAAAAATAGCATGTTACAATACCTCAGGACAATRTAGCATTTTTTTGTTTGGTCACAGAGCATGGAGAAAGGAACGTAGCCTGGTGATTTCACATGCCAGCTGCACTGATCATCATCTAAAATATACTGGGCAGATTGCACCTCTGTATGTGGGTTAAGTGCTTAGAAAGATTTTCTAAGACACAGAAAAAAAAATCAGAAATGTMTTCTGAGTAGAGACAACAGTTTTACATGGCATGGATGGGAGAAGAAAGGTTTGACCCMAAATGTTCTTCTGGAAGAATTCCAGATATGTGTGAAAGTCAGATCAAAACCTGAGCCTGCACTTTAAAGACATGATCAGTGTCTTATGTGAACACTTTGCTACTTCAGAAGTTACTGAGTCCTTTAGGCCTGTTCTGCTATTTAATGAATAATTATATACAATGAATAATGACAGAAAAAAAAATCTATAAACCATGTTCATTGTTTCCCAAACATGCTTATCCCTTTGGTACGATGGATATGTGACATAGATTAACATGGTCCAAATGAAACAGTAAAGATATCTGCTCTTTCACATTTTTTTTCTTTTGAATAGTTCATAAATTTTGCACAAAATAGGTTAGGACATGTAGCTCTGTTTCCCCCTTATAATGCAATGTTATATGTTACATCCAGTATGGGTGCCATTTCAGTACAGCATCACTTAAAATAACAATAGCCCATTTCTATATATTTCAAGACGAGAAGGGACAATTGTTTATTAGAAGTATTCTAAGCAATTGGCAACCATCACCAATTCTCCAGCTGGTTAAGTGCTAATGTGTTATTAGTTGGATCTCTGAACATTTCATGAGAATTATAAACAGGCGTAAGATAAGTAAGTTGTTTGTAATGGAAATATTAAAATTAGCATACATATATATGCATATGGATACATACACAAAGATATACTCAAATGAAACGTTCTCTGCATATGATTACAATGTTCCTCTTGTCATTTTGTGTTCTGTTTTCTCTTTTGTGTAATTGGAAATTTCAGATGATAGTTGAGGTGAGACTGGAAATGAATTCGACACACTGCAACTCTGATTTTAACATGTGGACCAAGCTGTCAGTGGAGTTTTCCTAAGCAAACAGGAGGAGCTCTCAGTGTTGCATTATGGTTTCTTTGCAGAATCTTGAAAAAGGTTTGATTGTGCTCTTCTGTGGTTAGCTAGCATGAATTCACTGAAGCCATTAAAAGCGCAGAATTATAGCTCTAATGGAAGTATCAGATTACAAGCACAAAAAAATGAACCTGGGCTTTCAATTCAGAATAAATATTTTCAACTGTTTTTTTTTTTTTCCCTTGAAATAGAATTTTAAAAGAAAGTTAAACTAACCATAATGTGGTAGGGCTTGCTTGACATGAAAAGTGTTAATCTACTTAATGAGTAGTTGTAATTCTATTATTTGATCTTAGCAAATGGAGCAACAATTTACTTCCTTAAGAAAAGAGGGAGGAGAATGTTTYCCTTATAAAGCTAATTTATTGCCTGCTTTATTGAGGCAATAAAAATTAGTCTAATAAAGTCAAAATGTTTCTTCCAAGCTAGTTGGCATAAATTAAATTATGGACTTGAATGTTGCAATCCAATTCCTCTTCTTGGGACCAATATAAGGCTGGATAGTTTATTCAGATAAGGTGAGAATTTGAAATATTTCCATTATTCTTGCATTTTGTGTGAAAATGTAGCCAAAATATATCATTTATTGGAAACAAACTTGCAGCTGTGACCTGCAAGAAGACACTTTTCACCCCAAATATAACAGTTTTAGCCTTCTAAACAGCTTTCACCACAGACAATGGATGTGATAGTCATAGTCAATTTTCTTTACATCTGTTCAAACTTTTCTGTTCAACTTTTCCAAGATAATAATTCATGTGAACTCTGTAGCTTTAAATTGGCCTCCCTAGTGATCAGTTGTTTCTCATAGACATATATTGTTCCTTTGCCCAGAGCTGAAGAGTGAAGATGTGACATGAAGATTGCAATTTGGGGGAAGATTCATCCTACCTAAATTCAATTTTTACTAGATATCTAAATTTTGCATTGATAATAGACTGAACCTTCACAATGGTGAATGAGTAGAAATGTATTTATCTTACTTGTCTTAGACTAGTCTTAGAGTTTTCTTTAGCTAGGAAGCAAAATTATTAGGTCTTTGTTCAATTACTAAAGAAGAAAATGATTTTACTGGACACATACCATATGCGACCCACACACTACAAACCCAACAAAAAAATCTAAAATATGTTGATTGATCTTTGTTAAGATGGAAGATTCGCACTAGTCTGAATCACAGTAATTTGATTTAAATAAGGAGTTTCTTGTGGCTACACCCTTATGTATTTAGGTTAAATGTTATGCAGGTCCTTAAACCCTACATTACAACATTGTTTTTCAGATGTTTGGACACCATATGGAAAACCAAATGGAAAACAGGCCTCAGTAACACATGTAATATTCACATCATCTATATTAGGTGGCTAATTCAGGAAGAATTGAAAGACATAGGTAAACAATTAACCTTCTTGTATAGCTAGTGGGGAAAGAAAAAGCCTATTTTGTCAAAATCCACTTTCTTTTGTATGGAGTAATTAAACATTTATTGAACTGAGTCTTAATAGCTTAGAAGCTAGAGAGAGACTTCACCTGAAGGCAAAGACTAACGTTGCAAATAAAATGGACCATTTTCAATARTAGAGAAAGTGTTACACTTAAAACACTTAACCTTGGATTCAATGCATCAAATGAGAGAACAAAGTGGGAATCCAGCATCATCTGGTTATCCAGAAATGCCCCTATTTCCAGTACTGTTGCACAAGAAAAATGCTATGGTCATTAATATCTGGGCATAAGGAGAAGTATCTCCTTCAAATGCAAACCAARAGAAAGAATGTGCAGAAGTTTCTTAGCAGAGTAAAACTGTAAATTATTTCATGATTTGGGATGGGAAATATGCCAATACACTCCGACCCTTCAAGGCAAATGTTTCTGCTTAGAAAATAGTAGAAAAAAAAATGGAGAATATTCCTGGAAGAAGTAAGAATATTATTAGAGTTTCATTCAGTTTTGTGAATTTTTAATTTTAGCTGTGTAAAATTAAAGTTATATGGCTAAATAGAAATGAATCATGTTTCAGTAGGTCCACAGTAAACAAAGCCCTTATTCTTATAGAATCAACACAAGGGATGAGTCATGGCTTTCAGGGAACACCCCTCTCATAGCTTTCCCACATTGCTAAATACACAAAGCAAACTCCCCTTTGAAATATTTTCCACTGCCTGAGAAGCTTAACATATCCTCATACAAGGAGGACAAGAGTTGTAGGAGATATTTCAACAYAGTTCAGAAACACTCTCTATCTTTTTTCCATCATACTCTTGAAAATTTTCTACATTTTCCAARAAATGCTCTCTTTCTGCAAAATTATCCATCTTACGATCATTGCTCTTCGATGTAGCATATTATCTGAGGAACTCAAAGAAATGCTGATAAGGATAAGAATAGGATCAAAGTTTCAACAAAGGCTGTTCTCCTCTCCTTATATGCCATGAAACTGAATCTTGCAATAGTTTGCCTAATGCACTAGACAAATATTTATAGACAAATATTGATAACAATAACATACTGTAGGAGTTTTGTATTAAATGTTGAGTTATATCTTACAGAAATTTTTATATATATATATATATAAATTCACACCCTTTATGTGCAAGATAAAATATGCTCAATTTTCTATAAAAGATACCTTCTTTTTGTCCCCTTAGAGAGAAAAATAAATGTGGTTGTGCTTCATTTTTTTTTTAGTGGTCTCTGAGCCAACATTAGACAAAAATGTGAATTTTCAAGGGTTATTACAAACATCTTAATCTCCCATTACTTTTACCTAAGTATCATTTAAGTTCTTTTTTACTTACACACACAAAAAAAAAAAAAAAAAAAAAANAAAAAAAAAAAAAAAAAAAAGACTGACATTTGCAATATTTGTTCATTGATTTAACTGAGAGAATGGAACTGACCCAACAGGATTTAGATGAGTTCCATAAGGTATTATATCATTGGCAATACAGTTAGTTATACTAAGTTTAATCTTCTAATGCTGTCCCTTGTGATCTGAAGAGTGAGACTTTGAAAGGAAAGGGAGTTATATAATTAGATCACAGGGAGGAAAGAAAGCACTGAGGAGATGGTAAATCCCTGAGTACTTTGAATGAGAGATTTATAAAAATGATCAATTAGAAATTATTTATTTGAATAGGTTTGAAGGTGATGGGATTTGTGAGAAGAAATACTATCCAGGACTTTTCCGATTGCATTTCGTAAACACCATCTTAAAAAGCATTTGAAGGTCAGGATACATAGAACAGCTATATTGAGCCTGCCTAGAAAACAGGAAGTCTTTAAGGTTGAACTCTTGAGAAGTTAGCCTAATGGAAAGTACCTCAATGATAGTGGGAATTTAAAAACAAAGATGATCTACTGAGAAAGTTATCTGTTAGACCAGGCCAAAATTTGAGCTAGTAGGAATATTAAGTGAAACTTAATTTCACTTAGTATTCTTTCATGTTCATGCTTCCCCGACGTGATCAGTCTTTCTTCTTCTAGCCTGTTTTTCAAGGAAGAAGAAAATAGATTAACAGATTTTTATATGAATTAAAGAGACTTCTGGAGTAAAAGTGCTAGATAGTTCATCCTAAATAAAGTTATCCTTGTAAGGAGTTTTATTTTAAGACAATCATTTCATCTTGTCAAAGAATTAACAAATTCCAAAATGATTTCAAGGTTTGTCAAGAGCGTGGGGTATATGGAACATTTACCTTTCTTGATAACTCATATTTTCTTAATAGAAAATAGTAAACCTTTCTGTAGTCCCAAGATAGTGCTTGTCCATTGCTTAAATGAGTCATATTGTATATTTTGTTTAAATGATGTGARTACACCCTGTGCCCTAGCTGGTAAGACATTAACCAGAAGTTAAATGCATAATTAACTTCAGCTTCCATTAGTGTTTCATTCTAAAGAGATCACATTCCCAAAAAGGTCTGTTAATCTTTTGTTTTTGCAGACAACTCCACTTCCTCTAAACTCTATTCCTAGGGTGGTTTTTTTTGTGTCTATCTTTTTTTCCCCAACTAAACCTACACTCAAGAAAGAGGGAGGTGAAGAAGGAAAACAAGTTTTATATCCCTTTCAAAACACATTTTGGTAAAACATTACTACTACATCTATAAATATTACCATTATTTTGAAACCTACGTTTCAGATGTGGATGCTAGGCATGCTATATTCAAAACACTAGCAGACCTTCTCCTCTGAGTATTTCAGATAAAATTCTAAATGTAAAAGCTGTAACACTACAAAGCTGCACCAGTTTCATACAAAATAAGTATTTGGGTCCTACATTTAACTTAAGGAAATCACAGCAGTTGTATTTCTAAGACAAGACCTTTTTTTTTTTTTTTTTTTTTTTTTTAAATCAGGACTTTCTCAGAAATTTAATCAATTGTTTCTATCAGTATCTTTTGGTGGTCAAAATATAATGGCACACCTTCAGTCCTTGGCCAAAGGTAGTGCTGACTGTTGAACACTAGACCTGAGACCCACAAAATGATTGCTTTTAGAGCAAAGCCCCCTGCTCCCTTTTCTGCTATGTAAGTCAACATATCCAGCAATCCAGCATGATTTGAAATCTAGGCATCAAAAGGTAAAGCCACAAAAGAGGAAGATCTGCTGACGATTCCAGTCCTTATCAGAAAATACACTGAGAACCCATGGCAAATCTCCAAATGGCAGTTTAGTGCTGTGGGCCTTATTGTCCCACAAAGAAATTCATCCTGTAGTCTGTGCTGTCACATGAGCATATGGGCAATATTACATTCACACATATGGTACAGGGGTACAAGGTTAAAGAGAACACCAGAATGGAGCACTCTGGGCTTACAATTCACAAATCTGTGAAGAAAGTCCCTGAGCACTAAGCAAACTCTACTCTATTGCAGTTGTTTGAGCTATAGTTTAGTTATATCACTCAGCAGGACAAAAAAGATTAAAGCCCTTCAAATGCATTCCTGCTCATTTTCATTGCTGACATGGTTTGTGATGGAAGAATCTACATATTGTTATATTTTCTATGACTCCAGAGGAAAAAAAATCACTACTGTGTTTTATTCTCAAAGAAAAATCATTATTTTGACCAGTGACCAATAGGGAGAAGTTTATTTTATTTTTTTTTTTTTAAGGCAAACAAATTAGTTCTATCACTAGAAAAACAGTTGAAGTTTATGGTCTGAAGTAAACTCAGAATTTTGTGTTTTACTGAATACAGGAAACAGAATTAGCTATGGTAAATTAGATGAATTTCCACTAATATATAAATGTCAGAAACAAGAAATACAAATACAAATCCCAAATAATCTATGAATGCAAGATGACAAATACTTCTGCAGCCTTCTAAGGTTCCAACATTTTAGTTTTTCAGTATAAATACCAAGTCACTGAAATTAAAGTGGAGAACCGTAAGACATCAAAAGACAGTAACTGTTCTATCATGATCTATTTCTATAGTTCCAGCCAAAGGAAACTGGAATGGAGTGATGGGAATGGTTACTTTTTAAATATTTTCTCCCTGTAAAATTTGTAATAGAATATGGTTTTCAGTGAAACTTAAAAAAAAAAAAAAAAAAAAAAAAAAAAAAAAAAAGAGTTTTTATTCTACCATAAAGAGCAGTCTCTTATGGAGATGGAAGGGTTTGTCAACCTTCAGAGCAAGTTAGTGTATTTTTTAAATTCTCAATTATCACTTCTCTTCCTATTCTCATATGAAAAGAAATTGCACATAAATAAAAACATACTCTCATGCATAGTTTTAAAAGCAAAGCTGGAAGCTACATGACTCTGAGATCATGGACAGCATGAAAAATTAAGGNAGCAAATTCTACAAAATAAGAAGAGTAAACAGACTATAAATACTCCATGCACACTACTTTCAAGAATTAAGGTACTGTCATCCAGACCTCACCAAAAATGTCATAGCATCATATATCAATTTGAAAGCTTTTAACTTTCTGGAGAGAGAGGGAAGGGTCTAGAAATTCTTTTGGTACTTTTTATTTATTTTTAACAGTCATTAACATAATCTCTTCAATTTATTTTTTCTATAACTCTCATTTTAAAGAAATGAAAGTTAAGGTTTTTATATAATTGCTAAAGAGGAATTAAGATGTTCATCTTTTGAGAATTTCCATGGCTTGGAAACATGCTTCCATCCTGCCTTACAACAAAAATTTAAAAAAAAAAATAAGCAAAATATCAAAAAACATCATGGTTCGACTTATTCCACATATTTTAGAAGTGAGGAAATATTATTTGGAGGGGAACAACAGTTCGTTATCCCATAGGCATTGATCTTGCAATATATTTTTATTACCTTAGGTGGTTTCTTCCCATGCATTCTGYTGGAAGAGGAAATCTGCAGCATGATTTTTCCTGATATTTGTATCACCACAGAAACTGCATTTTTCAGCTGATCAGAAACCACATCTTATAGCTAACAATGATGAACAAAATTCCCCAGCTAGTTCTGCCAGTTTCCTAAACACACTCACCTAAGAGTTAGCTATCTATTCTGCCCTAATTGCCTAGGCTTCTTCTCTAGGCAACAAAGAATAATAGGATTCCCCTGAGAATAATCTACTCCTCTGTAAGATAAATGGGAAAAGAAGGTGGGCTGAATGACTGTCTGTGGGTATTTATCTCCTTCTCTTAACTGTATAGGACGTGTAGTGATCTAGTTCAGATTAAACACTTTTCTTTCAGATGATTAATACAAAAAAAAATCTATACTAAGTGTTGAGGGAAAGTTGATAGACTGCAGATTTGGCAGTAGTATGCATATGAAAATCATACTTTTTGTCTGATGACATTGAATAATTAAAAATGAAAGCTAAAGTAGTTACTTCTTTTTCCTATTTTCTTTCTCCATCAACTCCTTTATTTATTTTATTTTATTTTATTTTATTTTATTTTATTTTATTTTATTTTATTTTACTTGAAAAAATATAGTTGATTTCCACTTATGGCTCTTGGAAGAACTTCAGCACAAGAGTAGTTTTCTAAAATTACTTATCTATTTCATACAGACAGTTCCCTATTTACTCCATTGTGTTTCTTTAAAATTGGTATTTGAAATTAATCTGGACATATTTTTTAAAAAGGAGTCTATGCAATATTGTATATCTCTGGCAAAAATATGCATCTATCTACACAGATCCACCATTAGAATGGCCACAAAGAAGAAGCAACCTCCTGGGTTAGCAAATCCTTATAGTTACCAGCAAAATATATATGTAGTAGACTATAGGTAAAAACTTCACACATTCTTAAGTGTTGCTCAACAGATCCAATTCCTCTTGACCATCCAGTGGAACTGCAACAGCCAGATACCTTCCCAGGCTTCTCATGCCACACCTTGGGGACTGTAACTGCAAGACAAGAACAGCAAACACTACTTGGGACTTGGGATCATTCAAGGAGCAAAAGTTTCCTTGCACCCAGCACAGAATTTCCAACATGCCTCCTCCTAGGCACCTTGCCAAGGCTGCCCCAGGAGGCTTGCAGACAACACATTTCTTCTCCTCTGAGTCACGAAGGTGAGAAAGAACCTGTTTGTGCAGCAGACTCATAATCTCCGCATATCTCACTGTCTCACACTACAGGTTCTTCATTACCTGTAGTGTATCTGGCCAAATGACTGAAGCCCTGTGTGTGCACGAGTGAGTCATTGCCACCTTGTATAGGAAAACATTTATCACAGCAATAATAAGAGAAGGACACAGATCTGACTTGACTGTGTTGTTCTCAGAATAATTCATATGGATCTACAAACCAGTCTTCTCCTTTACCCCCAAATAAAACTAAGGAGAGAAAAAGTGGGTGTGCTAGAAATTTCTCTTGCATGAAATGTTTTGGAAAATGACAGGCAATGATTTTGTTTCCTTCTAGTRAATTGAACAGAAAACTAATTGTATCAGCAGATGAGCAAGAGAGCAGAAAACCCTGTGTGGGTATGTGTGTGTGTGTGTGTGTGTAGATGTCAGTGCATGTGGCTAAAGGACAGGGAAATTGCACAAACCACACGTAGTGCAGTTCACTGCAAACTGACATACACTCATCTATATTTTTCTTTTTTTTTTTTTTTTTAAACATTCCTTGAATGTAGTTGGTATTACAGAAGAATAGTGTGCTAAGCACCTGAGTGCTGCTGAACAATAAAGAAATACTTTTCACAACTTCAAAAGCATGGTAAAAATGCTTTCATTGCATTATCTTTTATTCTGCTTATATTAATGAAGTCTTTCGTATGTCTCTAACTAAAAAAGAGAATTGATAAGGCAGAGAAAAAATAATGTTTATACTGTTATCACAGTAATAAATCATTATGAATAAGAACTCGTGTATTTTCCTATTAAACAAAACAGAAAATATTCTTAAATGCTACAGAATTCCACAAGCATTTCAAAAACTGCAGAAGTCAAGAATTTAAACAGGAAAAAGCATATAGGAGCTCTGACTAGGCTAAAAACTTTAGGATTATCTTTTAAATGGTGAAAATTTGGACTGCTGAGATTGCTGAAATAGACTTTTTTTCTTTTTCAAGAAGAATCAAAACTAAAAATTAGCAAAACACTTTTGTGGTGAGACAGGCTATTACTAGATATGAAAGTGGATGGACAAATTTAAAAGAGTTTTCAGGCCAMTGTTTTGTACATCACTAAAGTCAAATAAGATGACAAAATACTTTTTGTTAATGACACATATACAATCATCTTTCAGAGTTGCCAAAATAAATTTATTTTAGAATTTAGGGAATTTTTGTTATAAATGTTATCCTTTTGCTTCCTCGTGAATACAATAGTTGATGTTTGAACAGTAACTATTTGAACAGTGTTTTGAACTCATAATTGATCATATAAGTCTCATGACATCACTTCTATTTCCTGATTGACTGCACTTAACTTTTAACATCAGGTTGGATGGCTTGAAGAAGCCTTTGGGGGCACAAAATTTCTCAGGAAGGAGAAGCAGCAGATAAGAGGGATTGAGCATTTTTGAAATATTTTAAACCTCTTTCTTTCTAGGGAGCTTAAGCCTTGCCTCAGGGATAGTTCCTAGAAAAAGATAGACTACTGTAAAATTGCATTTCTGAGAGCACACCATTTTAAATTAATTTTCCATTGTCATTTCCACAAGTATTTATACGTGCTTGTGTGGTCCAAGCTGTAGAAAATGCAGAGGAGCTTAGTATTTTGCATGAAGTATTGAAAGGTTTGGACCACTGCTTGACTGAGACATTTTTATGATCAAATGTATCACTTTCCTTTGATGGTTGCCTGCAACATTTGAAGAGAGGGATGTAGTAGATGAAAGAGAAACTGAAGGGAAAATTTGCAAAGATATTTTTCATAGGACTCAGGGCAACAGTAGATAATTGTGAACCATCAAGATATTTCAGCCTAATGCCATTACATGGCTACCTAATGAGCTCATTGAGTAATAGACCTTGTTCACACTCTAGTTCACTGCATATTTTAGGATGAGTTATTTTAGGAAGAGTCTAAAGGTGATTAAAACACTGCAATGGGCTATATACGCAGACCTAGTAAATATGCCTCTTCTGGCAATTAGTTAAAGAGGTTAAATCTTGACCTCTTGTAACTCTCTTCTTGTAGTCGTTGGTGGATAAAGGATAGGCTTTCAAAGCACGAAAGGTTCCTGATTATCAGACTTTCAGAAGAAATGCTAGGGAAAACTATGTGAAAAAGAATTTCACTTTCTCTGATCTACTTTTTACCTAAAACTGAAAATCAGTCCCAAGAGAGATATTTCTTTGAGGCCTAAACATTCAGTACTGATGAACGTTTGAACACATGAGTTAAAAACTTAATTGTTAATACATTACTATTGAAGGAAAGCAATATAATTCAGATATTGTCTAGAAGTTCACATGAAAGATTCAGGGAAGTACCTATAAGTTAATTTTCATAAATCCTAATGATCAAAAGTGGCTGCAGAGTGTGGGATGTTCTGTTTCTACTGAGGTCTGTTTTATGTTTGACTATATTCTGTGATTTTTTTTTCTTTTTTAAAAATCTTACTATGTGTCCTGGAGAAGGACTCTGTACAAATTTCAGAGTTTCATATTTTTTGCTCAACTGTGATTCCACTGAAGTGTGTGTAGATATGTCATTGAATGCTGAGGATAAGGCTTCACCTAATTGTGTTGCTTCTGATAGAGTACGTGCTCCTCACATTATAAAATCAGATTTGAAAGTATTTTTGTAAACATTAATGGTTGTTAGTTATTTCTTAATAAAGCAAAATTGAAGTCCTTTCACTAAAGTTTGAATGCTCCAAGGAGAAATACCAATGTCACGGGAGAGAGATTTTGATAGATCCTCATTTTCAAAACAGGTTTCCAGACCTAATTTTCAAAGGATCATTCCAAAAAACCATTTAGACTCAATCACATCAGAAAATACCTCTACCTTTCTAAGATACAAAAATTGTTTTTTGAGTGCAGAAGCAGTGGAATGAGATCAGTGGTCTTCAGTGTAATAAAATTTAATTTAATGGTTTTTGAAATCATCTCAGAAACTGCAGTTGAAATGTGATTAAAATACAAGGATCAATGAAAACAACCTGCAGTGGAGCATCAAGGCTAGATTCTCTTTTACTTGTGATGATGCAGCTCCAAAATAGGCGAATTTGTACCAGGATTTATTTTTGAAGGGCACTATTTATAGCTGTGTATTTGTGTCCACGATGAGATTGAGGCAGAGAAAGATATCAGTGTATTCCATGAGAAAAATGGTTGTGCATGTGCTAAACTGTACCATGCTGCTTTAAAAAATGTTTGTTTTCTTTTTAAACATCTGAAAGTCTCAAATCACAGTCACTTCTTTGGGGAAAAAAAAAAAAAAACAACAAAAAAAGAACATTAACAGTCATAAGTCATATACTACATATACTGTGGTTCTCAATTATCAGTATGAAAAAAATGAAGCCAGTTCAGTTTTAAAGCAGTATACACTTAGATGTTCATTATGCTAATCCTGGAGAATAGGAACCATTGCTTACCTGCCTTAGGAGGCACACATGTTGACAAATAATACCATGCTGCCAGCACAAGAAACCCATACGCTCCCCCATATGTCTGATTTTTCTGGAAAAACACACAACTTCAATCACATTCAGGTAGAAGTCTCTTTAATAATGACCCAGCAACATTATCCATAATGTTCTGGGAAGGACTAGCACAGAGGATGTTGTGTTTGGGTGCACCTCCCTGCTTTGGTGCACTCTGCATGCATACCTTTGCTTACCTATCAGCATTATTTTGCTAACTCTAGTACCATCATCCTAAATTCCCTGCAGGAATTTAGAAGACAGTTTTAAGAACAGCTGATCTTCAAACAGTTATTTATCTATTGCAATGCCTAAACACCTTCACCTGAATTCATGTTATTAATGTTTCCTCACTCTTCCCTTGCATAAACAATGCTGAGATGGTTCTGACATTTATTTGCTGCTTCAAGATTGGAGGTAACATTCTCACCTAGCCACTCATTTCTATTTTAAAAGACTTGGTAAACTTAGGCTAAATACTTTTAATAAGTCATTACCACAAGCAAAATCCTCAGCAGCAATTTTCTTCTCCAGTCCTGGAGAAAGGATAACACAATCTGTAAGCAGAAAAAAAAAAATAGTGTGTATTTGATTGAAATAGGTCTATGAGGTGTGAAAAAAGTGCAATGAGAGCACTTCTCCTAATGCTTTATCTGTTAGTAACTCTAAAGTTACTAAGAAGGTTTCCTCTGACTTCACTGCGGGGACAGGATCTCACCCTTTAACTGCACCACWCTGAGTTTAGCATAGGATAGATACTTAAAAGCCATGCTGTGTTTCCAGGTACTTTAAAGCCATAAATCCATATTTAATTAGAAGCGCATGCAATGCTGTAGAAGATAAGATCGCTGTTCTAAAAATGAAATAAAAAAAATGGGCCTTTGGCTTTCTTCTCTGACTCTGGGCCATAATTTAATTAAAATGGCATATCATATGCTAAAAATCTCATTGACAAGTCTTAGTTGAGGAATTCAGATTCCTTGCGGTACCTCAATCTGTGCTTTCTCTTTTACTGTCATATTGTTCCATGTTCTTGTTCTCTCCCCCACCCCCTATTCATCTCCTCTCTCACACCTTCTCTCTTGTTTCTCATTAAGAAAGTGAATTCCTTTGAGATTTAAAGCTGTAATGCTGAAGTTTGAACACCAGCATCTTCCTATCTTAATGGATATCTTATTTGACAGCTCTGTGAATTTTAGCTCTCTTCTTTAACAGCATATATTTGTGGGAAAAGGCTGACATTGAATTTAAGTGCAGGGAGCTCAGGCAGGCTTGAAATGGAAACCTAGCTAAAATAACTGATTTCTTCTTATTGCATTAGAAACTGGAGTAGTCTTGAGATGTTAAAAAGAAAATGGAATATCAATGCTATAATTGGAAAGTACATCACCTGCATCAAACCCCAGAGTATGATACTCATGTTTTATTCTTCCAGTTTGCTACATTCTTTTACAGCAAAGTTATGGACAATGATGCCGCTCAATTAGATTGCCTATATCTCTGGGGATTTCAGTGTTCATGAGGGGAAACTTCTGCTCTTGTATCCATTAAATAGTTTTCATATTGTGGCAGGGATAGAAGAAGACACAGACACAAAAATCTTTTAGGACCATTACAAAATCCTTGAGTTTACCAAGAATTGTCAGATACAATAGCATCTGCTGTACTTAGGATGGAGAATAACAGTGGCATCTCTGACTCTTCTTGTTCCATCTTCACGTAATATAAAATGGTAGCTACTTGAGAATACAAGCTATTAAAGCAACTACTGTGTGTTTCCTCTGTGTATATGCATTTACATACTTGSTGTTCAATGGGAATGTGAATATATTCATTGACAAAAGACAACGAAGTAGCCAGTATTGTATCTCTCTACACTACATAAGCTAATTTTATTAATCTATCTGGAGTAGTAAAATGCCCTTAAGTAGTAAAATACCTCCCTTGAGGTATTTATAGACACTGATCAGGTCCCACCTCAGCCTTCTCTTCTCTAGGCTGAGCAGGCCCAGCTCCCTCAGCCTTTCTTCACAGGGCAGATGTTCCAGGCCCCTGATCATCCTTATAGCCCTGTGCTGGATTCTCTCCAGCAGCTCCACATCCCTCTTGTACTGGGGAGCCCAGAACTGGACACAGTACTCCAGATGTGGCCTCACCAGGGCTGAATAGAGGGGGATGATCACTTCCCTCGACCTGCTGGAGACGCTCTTCTTAATGCACCCCAGGATCCCGTTGGCCTTCTTGGTCACAGGGGCACACTGCTGCCTCATGGTCAACTTGTCATCCAAAGGATGCTGAATCAAAATTAGGGAGGAAGGCAAGACTCGTTCTGAATTCTCACAGCTGCTGCTAAGGGCTATCTCAGTGTGCATGGCCATATCAGTGTGCAGAAATGAGACAACGGTGAAATTTATGTCAAAAATTCTAAAATCTTGATCTCCTTTTCCTTACAAGAATTATCATGGCCAAAAAAAGAAACCAATAACCAATGAATTAAAAAAAAAAAAAAAAAATCCAAGCCAGTACTGATGTAAACCAAGTGAAGAATCTGTCCCATCAGCTTAAAACAGGGCAGGCTAAATGCTCAAGAGAAATGCGGGATTTTCTTTTTTCGTAATTTTGATGTATTATTATTTTCACTGGAATCCTGTGTGGAAATGTTTGTAGCAGCAAAGATTGAGGTGCTTGGTTTTTTTTTTTTTTTTTTTTTAATAAGCATTTTAGGTGTTTAAAGATGAAAAGTAGGCATCAAGTATGATCTGTTTTTGAGAATGCTTTACGATTAAGTGGCAATAAGGAGACAAGGGAATATGAACCACAGTCTGAAAGCCTTGCATGAGGCTAAACTAATTTACATCATCTGGGGGATGGGGGGGGTCTTAGTTTCTCTATGGCAGTTTTCATSTGCTTAGTGATTCACTTTATGATGGTAATTATAACATAATTCTCAGACCTATTTTTTTTCTACAGTAAAACTCATCATGTGGCAAATAAAACACATTTTTGTTTAGGATTAATTATAGCACAGGAAGACTCTCGCAAGCTTTCTGCTAGAATGGTTTTTAATAATTCTACTTTCAAAACAAATAGACAAAAAAAATCCTATCCTTTTATTTTTATAGAGTATGTGATTCTTGTGTTTTGCCATGGCTGTCAGTGCATYGTAGCTTAATGACATTTTTTCCATGTTTTACTTTTAGCTTTGTGGTATGTTCAGTAATTAGCTGTTTACAAATGTCCTTCTATTTTCTGCTCCTGATGCTTTTTGTTTGATGCTCCCTCTCCACCTGTGCGTGTGGTTCTGTCTTCTCTGTAGTAAGAGCTGAAATGCCTGGTATTCACCTGCCATCCATTTCTTTCTGCATGAGGAATCCTTCCTTCCCCTTGGAATTTGATTAAAAATCGTTGCTAGGGCACACATCCCACTTCACAGACAGAGTCGGAGTTTCCAGTGAATATGAAATAAAGGACACAAAGCTGCTATGGTGACAGTTTTTCCATGGAATCACTGAAAACGCCCAGCCTTTAGGATGAAATTCAGCTTATTGTAGGGCACATACCACATCTCCAGTGAAGACGTAGCAAGGACACTAAACTGGATGGTGAAAAGGCCGAGGGGCAACTCCCTGCATGAGGATCCCCATGGGACCTTGGACAGGTTGCTTTGGGGTCAGAAGGACTTTGACTCCCAACTAGGTCTAAGCTTGGATGCACTGAAGAAGATCTGTTTGTGCTGCATGGTGGGGACAACATAAATACATGCAAAATCCTGAGATATGGAGATGCAATAATAAGCGGAAGTGGAGAGAGGAAAGGAAAGAGAAAGATAGATAGGGCAGATTACTTTTGGCACTAGAGTTATTTGCCCAAACCTATATTAATGTCTGGGTTTTTTGATTTTATAGGATTTTTTACAGCACTATCAATGAAGTAATGTAAAATAAACCAAGTTTAAGTTGTCAAACTACATTAAAAAGAAGAAAAACCCCACTTCTTAAATTACACTTCTTGTTCAAAAAAAAAAAAAAAAAGTGAACTACTTTCTTGCCATATAAAGCAAGTAAATGAGTAAAAATGGATCCAAATACTATGCTTGTGTCAGTTTCACTAAGATCTGAATTTKGCCTGATACTTGCATTTTGGATTCTAAAAAACTGTCAAAACTCCATCCTACATAGCTCTGCTACAGAAGAAAAAAAAAATAGAAAATTGGACTTTGGTTCAGCTCATGTGCCCCTCTCATGAAGCAAGAATAATGTGAGTGGCACAGCATTCTTCATCCACAGGGAAGGATAGGATTTTGTATGTTGTACTTCTTTGCTTGYTTGCCATCCAGTGCTTGGCCACTTGTTATTTTTGCATTGTTTGAAGCTCTACTAAGGATCCAGTTAACCAGGGAGGCAAACTGACACATCAACTCTCTGCAAAAAAATAGTCTGCAGGTATTTAACTGATAAAACTATCCCAGGTTAAGGAAGATAAATATCTTATCATAGTAAATAAGAGTAGGAAGAAATGGCAAAAGTGAGGCAGTGCCTCAAATTCTCTTGCATATGTATATATGTCTATGTATGATTCACATTGCTTGATATTTGTGTGCCTCAGTTACTTACCTTTTCAATGACTATTTCAGAAGGAAAGGTTTTCTGTTCTTGTCTTTACAGCTCATAACTTTTATTACTAGGATCAACTCTGCTTCCTTCTCACCATATTTTTAAGAAACCATTTTTTTTTTATGATGTGGTAAGTAGTGTTGAGTACAGTACAACTGAAGTCTTGCCAGAGATTTCATTACTACTTCTTTACACTTACATTCTACATTTATAGCACTATGTGGGCTTTTAAATTTGTTCTTAATGCGGTCTAGACATTCATGGACAGAATACCTCTATTTGACGAAAATCCTTGGCTTTCCTCTGCTTCAGTTTTATACTTTTTTTTTTTTTTTTTTTTTTTGGGGGGGGGTATTTATAAGATTAGTGTGCTTTAGATATTTCATTTGGACTAGGAACAAACTCATTCTTATTTACAGACTTATATGTAAGGAATTAAGCAAGGTGACAAAGTATTTTCTTTCCTTCCTCCTTTGGGTCTTAGGTGAAAACACTACTTTGATAAGGAACTACCATTTGCTTTAATATGTGCGCTATGCTTTACATTACGTACTAATAATATTAAGTGAAACAAGTACWATATGAGATTTAGTGGTTAAGACATTGAACTAAAACTCAAAAACAAGTGTTGTATCATGAAAAAATCTTTGGGTTAATGCCAAATCCAGATTGAATGTCCACAATGAGCAAGTGTGGTAGATGTATTAACTTGAGACTCAAAAGCAATAATGTCATATTGGCCTGAAGATTGGTCTAAAGAGTTTCTTAGCAAGGAATATTAGCTGTAATGTCAAGCTGATGGAAGTAATCAGCTCCTGTTTTTGAAGTTATCCTGCTTGTGTGTCCTGGCTGTTCTGGCAGTTCCACAGATTTCTGCTTCTGCATGGCAGAATATGCTCTTAATAACTGTCGGCAAGTATGTTAATTTGACTATGGTTTTATTTTTCTTTTGGAAAATGAATGTAAATATTTTTGTTCTACTTCATCTGTTCAAGTTGCACTTGATTTATCTAGAAACTCTGTCTTTTGTTTATTAGAATACAGCCTTGCTTTATAGTATTTAAATATTATTAAGAGGTAAAAGCTAAACATTAATCAAAATGGTAAGAGATTGTCGGTCATTATAAGTACTGTGAGGTATCTTTTTATAATTGCCCAGTTTGCTTCAAAGGATCATTGGCAGTCAAAGATGTCAGAAGATAGACAACAAAACAATGTCAGAATGCATACATTGTTAAATATATATTGCTTCATTTAGGAAGCAAAACAATATGAAAGAGAGTACAAATAGTAGATGAACTTTAGCTTAATTTTCAGTCATTTGCCAAGAGAAAACACTATGGCAATATTTAAATTAGTCTCTGAACTTATTTCAGAGGTTAGATAATCCTTTGGAGTTAGATAATCCTTCAATTATAACAGGCTGAGAAACTGTTCATGCTATCCTCTAGATAAAAAAGGCAATACAGAATATCTTTCTAGGAAAACATGTGCACATAATCCAGCTATTTCTTTTGCAATCCACACAAATTTCCTGACAAACTCTTCTATAACATTTTAGCCTTTAACAAGCTTCGGGGAACTTGGAGAAAAGCTGATCTGAACAGTTTTTAGCATAATGATAATAAGCACTTAGATATGTATATTGCATGAGTTCATCATATAAAAGCATGATCATTAAATATTTAAATAATTTTAAAAACATAACAAACCCCCTACTATTACCAGGAAGACTGTATAGAGTATCTTGTTTAATTCACAGAAAAATTCTTTGTTTTTACCTAGCCTACTTCCTTTCCTAACCACCACATTTGTATGCTTGTCTGTCAGGTTCAGATGCACCTGAAAGAAAATTTTAAGCATCCTTTGTAATGATTACAGTGGAGCATAGCTAGTTCTGGTAAATCCTTCTCATGATGGTCTGCTTAACATGAGCACTACAGACTTATCTAAATAACACTGCAGAGATCATATTGCAGCTTTAGAATACGACTAGCTTATCATTATCTAAACAAGTCATCAGCTTCAAAGACAGCAAATAACCTCCCCACACAAACCCCAGTTGGGCCAAATCTCCAAAAATCCATGCAAGCAGCTGGGGGCTCCCTCTCAATATATCATTCAAGGTCACTTTCTTAGCAACATAACACCTCATGAGAATTGTACTATCTGGGACACTGGTCCAAACCTAGCTCAGAAGAATGTATGTCATGTTTTGAATCACTGTCACCATTTCTTTTGGTATGGGGGCATTTAGGCATTGCCTTTTCCCCTTTGAGCCTCCATTCTAAGCACAGTCTGGGTCAAACCATTGTGGATCACTTGTGAKATCTGAGAATGACTTGGCTTTTATTATATTTCCTCCTATGTGACCTTTATTCTCTTGGTTTAAGCTGGACTAATTTTTTGTTTATGCAATGAAAGCATATCTCATATTATCTTTCAGAAAAAATACTGAAATAAACACTGAAATATACACAGCTACTCCATATGGTTAAGGGAAAATGTGTATTCTTGCCTAATGTAGGTGGAAGTTAAAAAAAAAAAAAAAAAAAAGAGTTAAAACAGCTTCTGCTAGGTTTATACTGCAGTCTGATAGAGAGTCACACAGCAAACCAGGCATTATCATCCCAGCTAAGCAGGGCATTCGGATTTCTCATAGCAGATCARCAGCAATAGTTGATCACAGGTGTTRSAGSGAGTGAAAAACTCCTCTCCGCTATCCAGCATCTCACTATGCAGCACCAGTGGGAGGGCACGTCAGCCAGCATAAAGTGCTTGGAAAGTGCTGGAAAATGCTGGAAGATTTTATCTTTCTCTAATACTTCCTCTATGGCATTATACAGTAGATTTCTTGCTTTTCTTTTCTCAGTGAGAACATTTTGTCTTTAGGAAGATACAAATAAATATTTTAGATGTGTAAAATAGAGAATGATAAAGGAAGTACTCGGTCCTCTTCAAGTTTGAAGAAAGGGAGGGAAGGCAGAGCAAGTCTGGTAGCAGCAGGCTGAGAGTAGATTGCAATGGATTATCGCTTTGGTCAGATGAAAGGTGATAACGCTATCTTGACTTTCTTCCTATATACTTGCTCCTCTATAATGTAAGAAAGATCTGTTGTTTCTTACTGTCCAAGCACSGCATTCCGTCAGCAATCAAAAATATCAAATCAAAAATAAAAATCTAAATTGAAATGAATATCTTACTCAATATAAGGGAATCTTTTTTCACCGTAGTAATATCCAAGCACTGCTTCTCCTTGGAATTAAAATACAAAGTACCACTCAATAAAATGAAAGAAAACAGTTAAATAGCTAACTTCTAGAGAGAAATAGATGGAAATCTAGAGTTGTTGCTGTCTTTTATGGAGGTTGATAACCAACTGCACCATGTCAGACTTTCTGTTGAATTAGTTTAGAGCTAATAGAACTGCTCTTTGCAAGCAAAACTATTTCTTGAATTTTATTAAGAATCACAACTGTATTTTTGGCAAGTGAAATAGAATGAGAAAAAAAAAGAAAGAAAAAAAAGAAAAAATGTTGTGGTCCTCTTTGGTCTTCTAATCTGAGCTGGCAGAGTTGCCTCATCTCCTGTGGGGTTTGTTTTGAATCCTGACCAGTTCTGAGTCCTCGATGCGATTATGCTTCTGCAGTCTCTRCCAGTGCACAGAATTCAACACTGTTTCACCCTCACATCAACGGTTGATGCAAAAGGTGACTTATCTGTCTAATAACACAACTTCCTTTTTTCTTATGGGGGCTAAGAAAGATGGACAAAGTGAAATATAAAATAAATTGGMTTATAAAATGATTTCTGGATGAAGGAAAATGGACGGGAGAAGAAATGCAAACAAGAGTGAGACAGAGACCAATGTGTAAGATGATTGCTTCACTTTGGCCTCATGAGTTCCTGCTAAAATCAAATAGAATTTCTTTTATTGATTTTAATGGAATTTGAAGAGGACTGAAAGGGCTGAAGGGTCACAAAAGTAGAACTGGAGAGAAGGGAGTGAAGTCCCATCAATGCCTGATGGCGACAGTGAGAGTTGATGAAGATGAGGCAATATAACTGGAGAGTGATGTGATCAGGCCCTGTGAGACAACTATTATTATGGAGTATCTCTATTATATCTGAGCTAAAATTAGGAGGCYGAAGTCACTTGTGAAAGCTTCAGACAGTTAGTAAGTGGTTGCCATGTGGAAAAGGCGGACAAAACAAGAGAGGAACCTAAAGATTGAGGCACATTTTTGAGCACATTCCCACATGTTGCAGATATATGCAACATATGCAACCTAGGGAAAGGTTACTCATTTTGTATTTTGTGCTGAGACCTGTGAGACCYGAGAGCCTTCAACTGTTTAGCAGGACAACATTATACTACTTTTTCTTTGTTACGGTATGTGGTTGTACTGTTTCAGGGTTTACTCAGCCCCAGCATATGCATGCAGTCCTACAAACATCATGATGATCTGCATCTTGGCAGAAAGAATTCTCCATTCCTGGCTTTCCTAAACATATTTCTGAGTACATGTCCCTGGAGATTTGAGCATGCAAGCTCAAATCCTTGATCCTCTATTCTGGGGAGACCAAACACTCAGTTTCACTCTGATTTACTCCCCCTGTCCCTGCCCTCTCCCCCTGTTAAGCCTACTACCTAAGCTTGATAGTAARCCGAGGATATATATGGTTACACCATAGATACAAAACAATAGATAAATAAGCCATAGATGCAAAACTGATAACAAAGGGTTGTAAGAAAGACAGAACAAAATTCTAGTTTCTCTTTTACCAGTGGTTTGCTTTTTTAGCTAGTTCACTGCCCCTCACCAGCTTGCTTGCACCAAGTTGTAGCTACAACATCCAGGGGTCCAGGTTCACTGAGCTACAATATGTGCCAGGTGCCTGACTGTCTCCTGAGGATCTCCCATTGCAAAAACTCCCACTTCTRTTTTGCTGGAATTGGATCTATGTACAAATGCCCATGATATTTTCTTCTATGTTTTGTACRTATTTGCCATGAAAAGAATAAACTATGCACATGTCATTAAGGAGACCTGTATGGATCAGACTCCATAGGTAAATTATTTTGAATCTTGACATATGTASATAGACACATAGATACATAGGTGCACATCATTCTCCCTTGGTAGTCCCTATGCTTCCAACCAAATTAAAGTCAATAATAAATATGATTACATGTTAAATAAGATAACAGGTATGCATCTTCTACGGAGCTTCAGATGCTCTCTCAGCTTTCTGTGGAGACTTCACCTGACATATTCTTCATTCAAATATCTGACCCAGTAACAGATGGCAGAAGATGAGGTCATACATTCAATTACACTGGCTAAGAATTTAGGTACGTGATGGAGAGAAACCTGATTGTGATCAGAATTCCACACTGCAAAGATGCTTAAAGTTTAAAAACTCCTACAGGAAATGCTGTCAGATTTTGAGACTTCTAACCCTCCCTGTCTTGAGAGATTTTACAGCATCCTTACAGTTGTATGATGAAGTAGTTGCCATATTTTTCATCTGGAAAAAAAGAATTTTCAACAAATGTCACATTTATTACTCCTTAATAGTAAAGTTGTTATGGAAGTTTAACATTACTGGAAGATTTAGCCAACAGTTGTTACATTCATTTCTCAGTTGCTGTTGCGTGAGACATGATGAAAAGAAAAAGATTTTGTCAAAAGACTTCAGGATTTGATTGCAGAAAAGTTCTGCTCATGTTATTTCATTGATAAATTGTCGAATACTCTTTACAATAGGCCTAGGGAGTCATTCTGATTTATTGAAACTAAATAAAGATAGAGGACTTTTTGGAATCTTTAATAACTCTGCCAGCAAGTGAATTTCATCAGTATAGCTGCAAAAAAACAAATAACCTCTATAGAAATGTGGGTGTCAAGAGTAAAAAAATTGAAAAAAAATTCTATGACTTACTGCCTGCATTAGATTAGCAGCTCAGCTATTTGAGGAAAGATGGGACAAGTTGTTAAAAATAAATCATTGATGTAACTTTTGTAATAACAGCACAAATACTTCTGTATCCTATAACTTATAGTGTTTTGACTCTATTGTATTCCCATACCCTGTATATCTGTCATTCTCCCATTTACTGGCTATATAAAGAAATAATTTGTGTTACTGACAATTCTCTTTATCTTAAATAAAAACATATCATCAGAAATACAGTTTGCAACAGGTGCTTTAATTAGTGATAATAAAACTGAAGTTCATTCTCAATTTATATTTCTGCTCAGAAACAAAAACAACAGCAACAACAACAAAAAACTTAAAAGAATTTCTAGGCTGTTCAGCTCAAACATCTGAAGGCTAAGRAAAGCACACTTTAATGGCTAAGAATTTATAAGAATTTATAAACCATTCCTAATGAAACAAAGATATATTCTTAACATTGTTAAATCATTTGAAATCAGTAAAATTATGGGATGAATTTGGTTGATCTGTTTTATCCCTCAATTTTTGTTGGTTTCATTTAAACTTGTAGAAAGGAAAACCTTAAACAACCCCCATGCTCATTTTTTTTAGGAACTATACAGAATGCCACATACCTGTGGTAACACACATGTTACAAGACAGGGAGGAAAAATAAATAGTCTCATTTCAAAGATGGGAAAATAAGAAAATAAGAAATAGAGGGCTATTTTATGTGTGTGTATGTAATTCTTCTTCAGAACATCTCATTAGTATGAATTTAATACAAAATCAGTCAAACTTAGGTCTCAGTTCAACAGGACCTTCCTTCCATTCCTTTAATTACATGAATGTTCCCCCTGGCTTCCACGGCAGATAAGGAGACTGAAACCAGTTTCCATTTGTCTTGCTGTAAACTGGATTATAAAACTTTGAGAATGCAGCCAAAGCTGCCCCCACAGTTTTCTTTGTATCTTGCAAAGAGAATACATCCTGATAGGTGTGTGTTTGGTTTTTCGYTTGTTTGTTTGTTTTAATATTTCTCCATTAGCCTATTCCTTCAAGTTAGGCGCATATTTTCAAAATCAGTCTGCTGACCATCCCCACTTGACACATTTTGATCTGCCATGAGCCTGTGAACAGAATTTCTTTCATATGGGACCAGACCCACAGTAAAACTCAAATATACACAGCATGGACATCCAGTTCTCAATAGCAAATTTCATTCTATAGATCTACTTCTATTGCACGCACTGACTAACAATGTAGACTTAGTCTTTGTCTTTATTTCTAGGTCTGTCCCTGCTGACCAATGGTTTATGGAGGAAGGGCAGCATGGAAGGGTTAGAAGACAGGAGTAGATTATTAAGCATAGGATTACCACCAAAAGCWCTTCTCAATCTCTGCATGCCTAAGTTTAAATGATATTGAAAGAAGGGATGACTGATGAGGTCAAGACGTTGTTCCYATTCCTGGCACTTTTAATGAGCATGCAGGGTTGTACTAGATAGAATAGATGGTTGACGATGTGCTTTAAGGTGACCTTAAGACTTTATTTTACAGAAAAGACTACATTTTTGCTGGACGTGTCAAAAATCTCTTTTTTTAATAAGTCAAACATTGTATTACTGAATAGCTTATGCTGGAGAATACACACAATTCTCTCAGTGAAAAAATGCTAATTTTGTGTACCTTAACCAAGAAGCTTGTGCTACAGTTATTCTCATTAAAATCGTATCAAAATCAGAGACAGAGCACGCGATGTGTAACTAATTGCAGAATAAAGTCCTGCATCTTTTACTTTACATTCACTAAGCAGGACTATTATAGCTGATTGTTTGTGTTTAAATTAAATGTCGAGGTTTATTAATTAAGAATAACAATATTTATAATAAATGACAATAGTTTGACACATAAATATGTATTTTTGCTTTCTTTTTTTCCCATTACATTTTCTTAATAGGGTATCATAAGGCTTTGTTATAATTAAGAACAGCTATATCATCTTTACTCCAGAATCAAATTAGAAACCCATTAAAAAATGAACTCTGCCCATGGTTAGACATTCTACAACTTCAAATGGCAATAGGGGTCACAAGTTCCTTCAAAAGAGTCCATATAAAGTCTCTGGTTTTAGAAAATTTGATATGAACAGTTAGGTCAATTAATATAGGATATTATGGTATATCAATGCTGTCACTTCCTGGCACAGCCTTACTTGGAAAGCAAGAGCACAAGGGATATGAGCAACCAAGTCAGAAAAAGGTTGTTGCAGTGAGTTCTGCTGTGTCATGTGATTGGGGGTGTTCTTTTGCTCACATATCTCTCTCTTAGATCTGAGTAATGTCCAAATCTTTTAAATTTAGTGGAAGCCATGTACTCAGGGCTGTTCTTCATCTGCAAGTGCAGGGGCAAGAAGACCCGAGGCAGCACTATTTACTCTGAATCCAGCAGCGTAGTCTTACTTTGTCCGACAGCTTCCAACAAAACACCCACTGATTTGAGCTTGCTGCTATTAGAACCTGCTGTTTTGCCTAAGGTGTTGCATAAACATTAGATCTTTTTAAAAAAAGACCAGATTTGATCTATTATTTTTCCCCTTAGTTTTGCATAAATCTACTCTAAGTTTTTCTCTTTACAAGGAGAGTAATCACAAGGACTAAATGTTGTTCAGTGCACAATCTATACACAGTCTCATTCCACCCCACCAATGCCAGTGGAAGCAACGGGAAATCGTTGGATCRTTTCAGTTTCAAGGACCCATACCAGATTTTGAATACCAGTGAGACATACTGAGTATTATTCATTGCCACTGAACTTAAAAACACATCCAGCTTTTCCGAAACTGTTAACACTGAACTGATTTAATATTTGATTTGGATATTCTGGAATTCATTTAAAATTGAGGAAAGTCTTTCTGGTTATTAATTTTTATATTATTGTATCTCTTGTTTTAGAATCTTTATTTAGAATTAAATAACATCTTACTGTACAAAACTGTCATTTTTTGCACATTATGATAATGTTTGYCCTATCCCAAGAAACTTCTGAGCTGAGGGTAAGGTATCTGTGAAAAGAAAATATAATCTTCTGAAATATATGTTGCAGGAGATATACAGACCGAGGCAGGGAAAAAAATGAAGTCAGAAAACTCTGTTAAGGAAAGATAAAATAATAAAGCGAATTTTAGCAAATAAAGCAAATAAAGCAAAATCTGTTTTAGAGCTTCTCCCTGTTAAAATGTATCACAAAATTTTGGCATGGAYTTTTGATAAGCATATTTGAAGACTTGTTTTTTTTTTCGTATATGTAACTTTCTTCACTCAACATGCAAACTTTTCTTCCTCGCACTGCCACATATCTAGAGGGTTCATTCCATTTATCTATCAATATTTTAACTCCTCTTTTTCTCCCAAATGACTGATGTCTTGTGATTTATCATGAGAAACTCATTAAAGGTCTTAATTTTATACATGCAACTTGTATCTACTCTAAAAATGAGGTATCTTCCCAAGGCTGATCGAAACACATACATATGCATGGAGATATATGCACTTGAGCATCAGCTGAGTTCCCTCTTCATTCTTTCATCCCTAAATTTGGTAGAACTGAGGAATCAGCAAAACAGGATGATGTATAACTACTGAGCCAGCTGGAAGGATCTATTGGGATAACAGTTGTCAATAGCAGAAATGAAGAGAAAGAGAGAAAAGGATCACAAAGGTACCATTTCTTCAAGATGATCAGGAATGAATTTATAAGAAGGTTTAGAATACAAAAGGATCCAATTTCCTTTGACTGCAATAGAATTTACGTATTCAAAACCTAAGTCCTACAAAATATATGGAGGGGCATTCTTAAAAATAATGTATTTTGATATTACCGTAATGTGGTTGTTCAGGAGTAGCTGTGCAAATAGTTTCTCTTTATGTGGTTGAATATCTTCTGAGTTATCTTCCTTATGAATATGTGGAAGGTGAATATGAACTATATTCAATAATCCGGCTACACTAATGCTGAAAAATACAAAAAATAATAAATATTTAGACATGTGGTGCTGGGATAAAATCAGAATATTTTATAGTATTTTTTTTAATTATTATTTTCCAGGGAGAAAGTGTCATCAAAATCAGAAGTAAAGATAATTATCATAAAGTACTAATTTCAAGAGAAATTTGAAAAGTATTTCCAAGTTGTCAGATATTCAATTTAGGCACTTTCTAACTACTTTTTATCTAATTTTAATATGTAATAAATTCACCAAAAGAAAATATATAATATAAAATGAAATGTTAATTTTGATCTAAATTCGTATTTTGCATTTTCAGTTCTTGAGAAATTATGAAGTTACTGTAGGAAGAATTTTTAAATCTCAAAAGCTTTATTGAAGCACAAAAAGGTAGTTTCCAATTATTTCTCCAGATCAACACAAGCAAAAAAAAAATAAAAAAAAAAAATTAGCAAGACTTTGAGGCAGAGAGGGATTTGGATATGAAACRTATCTAGTTGTTCAGTTGCCATACCACCAGCCTTGCTCCAGCAGACTGGGACAATGTCTACATCCTTTGACTTATTTCAAATGCCAGGATCCTAATGATATCCAGTCCTTTTGCTGCTGTGTGCAGGACTTGTTTCAGAGCCCTCAAGCGATTTGTTGAGATGGAAAMTGAATGTACTCATCCCTGTCCACTCTTGTCCCTCAGAAATATAAAAAGATTCATCCTTCAGGAGAATGACAGGATAAAATGATTTTCTAAAAGAGGTCAAAATGTTGATGCATTAGGTACAGTCCAGCTTTACTGCTCTGAAAGCTCTCTTTCATGAAAAATGCTCTACTCTATATCTGCTTTTCTGCAACWCCAAATGGTGCTAAAGTTGATAGACCCTTCCTGTGACATACAGTAAATACACTAGGTATACCTCTGTGAGGCTCCTCCTTTGCTTTCTTCCATGGCTGATCTTGTTCTTAAGATTGCTCTTAGATATAAGTAAATAGGTGGAGAAATCAAATAATTTAATATTTTAAAGGAATTTGTATGGATACAAAATTATACCATCAGTTTAGATTAGATAAGGAAAATGACTTTGTCACTGGTTTTATTCCCTTATTCTTACAGATACGGGAGGGACATTATAAGGGGTACTATTCATAAATTTGACTATGTTTTATATTTACTGAACATTTTTCTGAAATGCTCATTCTTTTGTCTTCAAACGGTCTAAGTTTGGAACTGATCCTGGCTCAGAGCGACAAAATGTGGAAACTAGAACCACTTGCTAGAGTCTGAGGCTCAGCTGATATAGTCACTTGCTACAGTCTTTAGCTCTATTGCCTAGTGCAAGGTTGCTTCCATGTCACTGACCAAATCCTAGTCTTCCCCAGCCCCCTGAGCACTAAAATTGTGATAGTTATAATCCCTTGACCTGAGGGAAATATTGTAATCCAATGCAACCCAACTCAACTTAGTCCAATGACAATGTTTCTGAATGGCAGTAAGGAGTCAGAGMAGCCTTCGTAGTAACAAACTCCAAGGTTTTACATGAATATATTAGATATGTAGATTTTTAAACTCACAGTTTCATAAATATTCATGCCGACAAGCAAAGAGAGTAGAATACTAGTTTCCCAAAATAACAATTCTAAGTATCAACTTAGAAAACAGTGAAAATTTCTCAAATTTTAACAAATTTGGAGATTTGGTGGGTATTTTTATTTAGGATATATTCAAGTCATTTTCTATAAATTATTGAGTTGACAAAAGAAATATTGACTTTCTAAAAGCTTTCAATTAGGCCTGCTACTTGATCCATTTTAGYAGTTTATTGAACTAATATCTTTGTTCTCATGATGAATCCAAGGGAGATTCAAAGCATTTAACAGAAGTTGAATGAAATCATTCATATGATCAAAGTGACTCATCTGTATATGCTTTTGTAAGCTTAATCCTCAAAACCAGATGCTACGAGCTTACCCATCATATAAAATAACAAACTAGCTCCTCACAGGAGACAGGAAAACATCACTAGGAAGTAATCTATTAGCTTTCATGTTAAGAGACAGCCTTTCTGGCAAAYGTAACTAAATACATTTTTAAAAGATAAAAATAAAAGTAAAAAGTAGTATCGTGGTTTTTTATGTATGTTACTATCCAAAAGTCTACTTACTAGACCAAATCCAATAAAAATGAACTAAGTAGATTAGCTCAGTTCATTGTTTTTAATTAAATACTTCCTCTCAATGAATTAGCAAGGAACAGTTGCTTTTTCCCATTTATACTTTTGCTAAAATAGTGGTTGGAACAACATTATTCTGACTAAGTAGTGAAAAAGGATGGTGTATCAGAAACCAAGTGTGGGCTCTGCAAATCCTAAGTATTAATCTCAGGGGGAGAGTAGGGGATGAGCCAGGTGATTTTTACCTTGGAAGTATCATATTTCAAAAGCATGTAATCCATAATGTAATCCTGAATCCTTCTTAAGGGCAGGCTTTCCTGAAAAAAAATACTATCCTGACCTTTCTCTTACTGTTGCTATTGAAAGACATGCTTCCTAGTGTCTGGCAGAGGGCCAGTAATTGTATTTAAATGGGGTGTTGAACAACCATAATATGTGCAGTGTACTATTATTTCTTTGTGGGAGGTTTATTATAGGATCCTAGTATACAATCTAAATTACATATCTGAAGAAAAATAATGCTTTTAGGTTTGGAGGTTATATTCTCTCTTTAAAAATTCCCTGATTTCCCTGATAGTCTTCTGAAGTTCTTCTGAAGCTGTAAATGTTATCTATATTCCTTAATCAAACCATCCTCTCAAGCAGCTGCAACAGAATGCKGCTCTTTTATGTTTATGGGAACTTGAATGCAATTATTTTACAGAGATGAACTTGCTATAAACAAGCCTATCATTTCTAGACTTTCAAATTTCATTATCTTAAGCACAAATCAACATTGACACTGCTGTAGTCTGGCTCTGATATGCTGTTTAGAATTAACATGGGTGGGTGAACTTTTATTCAATTTTATTATATTACTGAGTAAATTTAGCAAGTAAGTTAACGCAGGCTGGAGACCACAGTTTTTCAAGTTATTCACAGCACTAACATCTTAAAAGACTGATAGACTATTTTAGATTATTCTGCAAGAGGTTACTGGAAAGGAATAAATTTTAGACTACTGTGCTACAAAATGAGTGAGCAATATATCTTTCCTCTATTTGATTATAAGAAATAATTGCATATCTGATTTATAGAATATTTAATTTTATTATTATTATTTTGGTGCAAAACATGCTTTTACATATATATTTTATATATAAATATATATATGTATAAAATTCAGGTGAATATACAGAGTGTATGTGACTATTAATAGATTTAATAGATTGGCAGAGAAGCCAATTAGGCAGATGCTAATGGTTCTAGAGTAGGTTTCTGCTCCTGCTAAAAAGCAAATGATCTTAATGCCCTTTTCAATTGATACTAGATAATCACAGATAGTGCTGTTTTCTCTAGCATCTTCTAAAATCTGTCCATAAAGATACATTTTTATGCCTATGAAATATYATAGAAATACAATTCAGCTTCTTTTAAAGTTGCATATAATCTGAATTTGTTATATGACTTGCTCTTCTTTTTCTGACTTTTTTCATTTTTATTTTTTTGCTTGGAGTGACTTTTCAGCAAAGGTTATCTTTCCTGACTTCCTCTTAAAAAATACTTTCCTGCTGTCTCCATTCTCAGTGCATCTGAAAGAACACTTCTACTCCAATATGCTGTGAATCATTTGCATAATTATGTTCAGTTAAAAAAAGAAAAAAATATACCAGCTATTTTCCACTTTCCTTAAATGTGTTGTGCTGGGTATACGCTCATCTTAACCAATCTCCACTACGATCTACTAAGATGTACGTCTTTTCTATCTACTAAGGCTGCCTAATACCAATCTAAATTGAAACGGAACTCTACTGATCTTCATAACCAGGACATAACAATTTTGTTGACTCTGTCCTTCTGTATTAGGACAATTTGGTCAAGTAATTGGACAGGACATCACAGTGGCCAGCATTCACAAATCCAAAATTCACATTGTTACATGTGTCTCACTTTAGTTATCATGACAGCTTTATTTTGCCTAATGGGATGTGTCGAAAAGTTTAGTAATAGAGTATGTAGGTATATATAAGACCGAAAGACTATTCTGCTGAGGAAGATCAAAGCTTCGTGGTCTTAGCATTTATCCTCTGGCAGTTACCAATTATAGAGGCAGAGGAGAGAAAAATATAAGAACTTGCAAGCAGATTGTGACACACTTCCCAAGAGAGCTCTGCCATCCTCTTGCAGCTGTAGTTTCAGGTCTTCATGAGCCAAAAGTAAGCTTTTTTTTTTTTTAAACAGATACTGATTTGGTCTTTCTTTTTCTTCATAACTCTGACCTGTGTAAACTTCTCAGGAACAAGTAATTTTACACCTTGACTTTAAGTGGTCTGGAAACTCAGTCATTTCATTCATTTTGAAACTATGCACTAGATTTATTTGAAGTCTACTAATTCTTCTCTTGGAAGACAAATGAAAAATCAGTTTCATCATGCCTGGTGATTCTCGAGCTCTTTAGCTTTTTATCTTTCAGTTATATTCTGTGTTAAAATATACTGCCGTGTTTAATTGCTTGAAATGTTCCACACCTTTCACCATACTTGTCATTTTTATACTGGCTTCTCTCACTTTGCTTAAGTGAGCTGCCTGACCGTTACTAATTATGAGTGCTATGCAGATTATGAGAAATGAAGAAAAAAGAAAAAAAGCAATCAAGAAATTAAACAATGTAGAAATTATGGGGAAAGTTCATCTTCCAAAACCAATTACTGGCAATCCAAACTGATTATCTAGTTTATCACTAGTGGATAAACATTATCTACATCGATAGCAAGCAAAGATTATTGCTTTGTATATTTCTTTTTGTCAGCTAATCTATACTCATACTATGCAATTATTTTCATGATTGTTTAGGCTAATATATAGAATTATATATAATAATTATAATAAATCTATAACATGATAATTATATATATATACATGATTTTGTAATTGATTGAGGCTAACATAGAACAAGAAGTTAGCTATATAAGACTACCTTGCTACTAGCAATTTGGTAAGATACAGTAACTTGACTTGTAATTACCTGTCCCTGTTCAAAGCAAGAYGTTCTGGTACATAATGCACCATATTAATTTTCTGCATAAGAAGATGAAATTCTAAAAATTCATTTTAACAGTTCTCTTCATAAACAGTTTTACTGTTCATAGAGTTCATAAATTTTCTGAAGTCTTCAAATAAATGTGCATTTTATTGCTGGCATTTTGAGTTTTCATACAGTGGCTAAAATAAGTATTATTTCTTTCATCAGATAGGGTATGGGGAAAAATCTGAAGAATGTTGTTGAGCTGTATTTTACTGACTGCTACAAGGTTTCTATGCATGAGGTATGCCATTGATATCACTCACTCACAATGTATGGTCTGAAGCAATCAGACTAAGAAAATCTGGAGATAAAAGTAGGGAAGCAGCAGGGGGACTGGAGTGAGTGAAGCAAAACATATCAATCTGTGGAAGATGCCTGACTGCTTTCAATTGTACTGTCATGATCTTCTGATTTATCCTCCAGAGAGGAAGGATTGCAATTATACTGTACCAACAGGTAAAAAAAAAAAGGAAGGAAAAATACATCTCGAGCATAGTTAAAGATTTGTCGGTTTTATACAAAATCTCCTTTGGGGCCTTCTTAAAGCTGTGGTGGAATCAAAATAAAATTCAACCATGCTTGTTTTATATGGTTCACAAACACTACAAAGGCATCAACTTTGTATGGACTTAAAAGTCCATATACATATGGATGAATATGCACTGCTCTGGGCTCAAATATTAGGAACATAAAAGAACCAACTATAATTGGGAGGCTTGGGAGTGAACTAAATAATAAATACTGTAGTGGCTACCACTACAAGGATCTGATTCTTGTCTGTGGAGTTATCAAAAATAACTCCAAGATACAAATATAATTACATATTTTTATGTTAATATCAAAGAAGTCATGTTCTTTTTGACACTCAGTGTGGTAAGTGCCAATCAAAATTTGTTGTTGGAAAAAATAAAAAGTCTTGCCAAAAAAGAGGTTGTAATTAATTTTATAGAAAGAAAAACTTTGATTCCAACCAAACATAKCAGCTTGTAATCAAAAGAATAAAAGATGAATGGACTTTTAGTGCATGTAAAAAATTATATTTTGCTTAAAAATTCATCTCATTCTTTCTGAATGAACAAGAAAATGGAAGGAAATCAGTTCAAAATCAGAATGAAGGAAACCTCTTTGTTAGAAATATTAACTGAAAATCAGATTTTTCTTTCAATTTGATTGAAATTTTCTAGTCAGAATAACATTTATTTTTAGCTCAGAATTTTTCATTAAACCTGTTTGTTCAAAAATTGTAAGGGTTCTCCTTCAGCAATTTCCCAAGCATTTCTACCAATTCACTAAATCAATTTAATCCATTTCCCCTATGATTGTTCACAAGATACATTTGTGCCTTCTAACAACATTATTTTCGTGACATCTTTTTCAACTAGTTCTGCATGGTCTGCTTCTGTGTATGTTTTGAGACAGATTTGCATCAGTCCTCAGGTTCTTGCTGTATTCTGAAATGTGGAGCRTGTACAATACTGAATGGTCTCGTGCTAAATCCCTCTACTCTCTTTCATTCTGTTCACATGGCAAATGGACAGTCTCTGGTTAGAACGGTCTCAAAACAAACCCATTGTGTAGAGAAAGAACCAGAGTCATGTTTTCCATGCATCCAGTTTGGCTGCACCTTTCTTACCTTCATCTGCAGCTTGATTTTCTGGACCACCTGAATGAGAACATGGTCTTTCAGTAACATCTTGACTGTGCAAGGCTTCAGGTGACATTGAGGAGAGGACTGCAGGTTTCCTTGTGATGATCTGGTGAGCTAGTCTTAGCAGTGGGTTTGAACTCATGTGTATTTGAACCATACTCTAGGGTTAACCTATCCAAATACCTCACAGAGCTAGATACTTTGTGTTTTTTTTTTTAAAGAAAAAATTACTTTGCCTTTCCTCAGGTATTTTGCAGATTCTTGTCTTGTGGAATGACACAAGTGTGAAATAAAAGGGGGTTTTAAGATTTAAGAGGGGAAAGCTGTGTCAGAACCTAACACTTTCAAGAAGAATGCTATCAAATCTGAAACCTCTTCAAGCAGTAACCAGGCTAATAGATGCACGAGTAAAATATGGCCCTTTTGAAAAAGAAAGTTCATAAGAAGCTGAGTACATACACACATACACACACACACACACACACACACACACACACAAACACACACACAAAGCATCTGAGAGGAAAGCCTAATTCAAAACAAATCTTACTGCAACTACTAAGAATCTGTCATTATAATTATATTTTCTGTGAAACCGTGTGCTGCCATTAATTGGACACACTAAGACATTTCTCAGAATGAGTTGTTTAAAGCACATTTCCTTTTTCTCAGTGTAGCTCAGTGAAAATAAAACCTTCCAAACACCTCTTTTAACTTTGACTGTCATCACCTGCCAAAGTGACTCTTTGAAAGAGTTTTTGTTTTAGTAGCTGCTTGAGATGAAAGAAGCACAGTCATATCCACAGATAAAGCTCCTGTGACGAATCTCTATTGCCATTTGGGCAAGAAGGAGTGCTTTCCTTCCCAAGATTTTATTGATTGTTTGTGAACTCATTGATAAAACAGGCTGTGTGCCTTGCTGCAAAATGCTGCCAGCTCTGCATGCCGTCTGTTTTAACAATGAATCCAATACTAAATGTCCTATTTATGACAGGAGCCTTATAAAAATCCATGCTTTTAAAATAACAAATGCTACTTTGTACATCATTTTACTGGAGAGGTATTATTCAAAGGAAATAAGCATTATAGTTGTAAAGCTATTTGCTTTTTAAATCAAGCAAACATATTTTGTAAATTCATCAGTGAGAAGTCCAAAAACGAAATGATTTTAAGCCTAAAATAATAGGGGAAAGGCAATTCAGGTTACACAATCCTATCTAGAAAGACAAATATTCTTTTATCTGATATCAAAGACAAGGAATTAAAAAATCTGAAATATTAGATCCCAGCTAGAATTAATTAATAGGATTCCATACATTCCAAATATCAACTTATCTTAGTGAGGCTGAGCTGTGTGTTCAGTTGTGTGTGTGAGTCAATCTGGAAATATCAAATTAAATTCAGAGTTATCTTCAGTTACATACAAGAAATCATAGCAATTCATGAACWGCATCTGTCCTTGTGTGCTATGAGTGATGGAACCAAGTTGGCGTAAACATACATACTCAGATAATCAGGTACCTGACAAGGCTTTGGATGATGAAAAGTCTTTTCTCTGTCTCCAGAGGGAACAATTCTTATTTCAGACATTTCCTGGAAAACAAAAGATTGGGAAAACTCCTAAATTACACTAGGAAGACAGAGACCTGCTAATAAAAAATGAAAAGGTCAGAAGGCTGCATTTTCATCGGATATAACCAGCATAACTTCATAGACTTTAGCAATGACATCTGCTTACACCTGCCGATTATCTTCATCACCAAGGCAGTTGCTATATCTTTTTTTCCTTGACATTTTCATGTTTGGCAACATGAAACTGTACAGAAGCCACACAGTTATAGCCAGATTTCAAATACATATATTTGCTGATTATCCACCAGAGCAGTACTCATGGTGAAATGAGTTCACTGGAGTTTTCCTGGAAAAAAAAACAAACAAAAAAAMCCCTCAAACTCAATTACAACATGAAGGACCACTTCTTGCATAATACTTGGAGGAAACTAATGGATAAATCATGGCCTACGTATTTGGCTTAGAGTAGCTTAAGCAGTCACCTTTCCTGAGGATGGATAAAGGAGGGATATAAAAGTGGAGCTGACACCTGTATTGGAGCTCCAATACAGTGTCTTTGCAGATTTGATAGAATTTCATTAGTTAATTTACCATATGAATCACACTTTCCTCAAGGATGTCATATCATTGCTTAAATGTGTAAAAAGCCCTCCTGAGCCCACGTATAATATTTTTACATTTTCACTTTACCATTTCTTTTTCTGTCTTGGAATTCAGAGCATCACTAAAAGATACTATGTAATAATAATAATATTAATAAAGAAAATAACAAAAAAACCCCAGGGATTTCTGCTATTAGGTGAATGACATTCAAATGTATTTTGTGAAATCTTGGCATGGTTCTCTCCTTGCTTTCTTGCTAAGTGATTGAAATTCATTCTGGGATGGACAGAAAGTCGAAAGACTTTGCTTAAATCTGTCTCCAGCTGAATTGCTGTTGATTGGTACATGACATGTGTACAGAAGGGTGAATTTCCCATACTTGCATTTTGACAGGCTGGAAGTCAAATTTTGCCCTATTCTGGACTGTTACCATTTCTTCAAGGTGTTTTTTTCCCTTTCTTTACTTTTTTTTTTTTTTTTTTCATCATTTGAGTTGTTTATTAGCTGCAGATGATTGGAGATTACTCCTACTTGCATTACAAGTAGGGCTGATTGGTGCAGGAATTTTTGTGTTGGCCTTTCTGTCACTGTATGCACACTCCAACAGCTTGGATTCACTGGGCAGACTAAAATTGCTGATCATATCAGTCCTGCACTGCCATCCTAGCAGCGCTTCTCTGTTTGACAATAACTAGTTGCCATGGAAATAATTGTGGTGTCACAAATTCAATGTTATGATTTCAACAGAGGATCATGTAAAATGGAAGAAATATTTCTGAAGAATAGCTAGCACAAAATGAAACAATGAAAATATATTCAAGAGGACAACACTGTCTGGTAACTGTCTCTAAGACTTCTTTTAGCAACTCTTTCAGGTAGATTTTCAGGTCAGGTTCCCTTTCCTCTATATTTCTGTTGATGGGAATCCTCGCTCCCTGCCACATTTCCTATTAATCCTCAAGCAGTTAGACATTCAATGAAGTGACAGCCACATTCCACAACAGCAGGTATCTAGGGCTGCGCAAAGTACACCAGACAGCATCTAATTTGTATTCTGCCCCACTTCTGGCCGAGACATAGCTTCCTTGGAGCACTAGTATGTAGTGATGGCCCTTCTGGTATTGCAGCACATGCAAAGAAGTCATGTGCATCAGACCTGAAGAAGATGGTAAGGCGTTTTTATGCCAGCCATTGCACCAGGAACTACATGTTGCAACAGACCAGTCTCATTTCTTTGTCTTTTCTTTTAGTCAGATTTGCTGCAACTTTTCTCATTTGAGTTAAATTGATAGAAATGCTCTGCTCAAACATTCATTTGTATATATGGAAAAGATCCCTGTAGCCCAAAATATAGCCCAAAAAAATAGCCCAAAATTCCTGTGAATGATGTAAGCAATCATATGAAAATCTCCGTGTTCCACAGCTTCCACAGCTAGATTTTGTGTACGTGCAGCCTTTCTCATTCTGCTTGAGTATTTAGCTTTTCAGGGCACTTACTGAGGTTTAAATCTTTAATCAGAAGTCCCAGTTTAGATTGGAAAAAAAAAGAATGCTGTAAATTATGGGGCCACCTCATTCAAAAGCTCAGAGAATTTATTCTCAGTCCAGACTCAGGCTGAGATAAAAAGAACTTCTCTTTTTTTCCATCATCTGAGTAAGTAAAGAAAGTACCATCAGGAAGTTTCTCAATGTGGAAACCTTGTTTTCCCAAAGTTCTACATATTACTGTTTCTCATGCCTCGATGTAGTGGGAAAATATTCTGGTTTCCTTCGCTCCAAGAGTAAACCAATTCTAACCCTAGTGAGGTCCCAACATATCATATATGTTTTAGCTTGAATTTAAATTACTAGTCAGAAAGTCCATTAACAAAGAGGAACTAAGCCTCCCTATGCTTTAGTTAATCATGTGTAGAATGAGGGCATTAACACCTCCCTACCTCATAGTACGTTGTGAGGGTAGCTACATTACTGAACTAATTAATTCCCAGCTTAGTGGCATTAACTTTAGGGAGTGATTTTTGCCATGAAATTAAACAATATCAGAGTCTTTAAAGGTTTCTCTTTTGCTGGTCATATTTTCTCAACACCAAGGGTTAAGTTGCATTTAAAATGTGTTCAAGGTGTCCCCAGCATATACCAGCATTCCCTGTACTCCTCATGTTTGGGATAGAGCCCAATTCTTTCCTGGTTTGTGGATCTGTTTGAAATAATCAACTTTCTCCTTGAAAGCATATTCGTGCAAGAATTAGTTTTCTCATGCATGGAGAATGTTTTTTATTTCTCAGAGAAATGCAAGGAAAGAATGAGAAATGTTTTGATTTATGCAAAGCTGTGAATGTTTTTGAATTAATTTTTAAAGCTAGCTACAACTRGCTTACACTGGTACAATTAGCTTTAGGCCACGTTTACAGACAAATTTTAATCTGGTTCTAATAAAGAGACTAAGTAATATCAGGATTCGAACCCCAGCACTAATCTTGGACAAAATCACAAGAAAATTGATATGGAATACATAAAATTTTACACAGTAGTACCACAAATAATGTAAATAAAATGATCTTTTTCTTTGTAGAAAATACTCCTTGTCACAAAAATGAGATATTGCTTTTGAATGGTACTACAAGAATGATTGTCAAAGATTACAAAGGTGCAATATCTAGGCAGTAATTCAAAACAAGATTTAGGAGTGCTGTACAGGTCTGAGAGTGGTTGAATGTTAGGCCCTTAGCTCTGTAAGTCATTTTTTTAAAGCAGAGAAGTCGTCTATACCAGTATGGAAAAGAACTGAAATCTTTCCATTAGAAATCGTAAATGCTGCACTTTGATTTCTGGGATATTGAAGAAAGCTGTGATGAGAAAAATACATCCGTAATTCAAAGGAACAAATGCAAGAAGAGAGATCTACAATAACCTTCTGAGAGCAAATTTAGCCATATTTTTCCTTTGGTCTCCCATAGATAAGGAATTGAACTGGGACAGGAATTTTTCTTGCCTTGATAGAGTCTTCTGACTCCCCTGATGAGAGAGGAAAGAAGGAAGGGAAAGAGTGCCAAGGACTTTAGTTTCTCCATAAGGATTTTTTTTTCATATTTGTAGCATTAAAGTTATGCACCTCTGTGCAACTGGGATTGAGAACTTAAACTGAAACTTCCTTCTTGTTCTTATAGTTTGCAGAAGAATATTTTCACTATTGGAGTTAATGATCCATGAAAGTACTAGCTTTGCTGAGCCTAGGCTGCAGTGTTAAGAGAAACCCCTGTGCAAATGTCACAGATGACTTCACACCTGCATTGCTTAGGGCTAGCTTCCTCCAGGACAGATGCTGCCTCCAGCCCACTGAGCAGTTGGCCCTGGGCTCCCTCTGGGCCCCAAAAGAAACCTTATGAAACTAAGAAACTACCTCTATTTTCCTGTATATAATTTCTGTATATCTTGTATATTTTTTTCTATTCAAAATGCCTGCAAAGATACTCATAAAGGAGCATTTTTTTATAGTATGAGGCACATTTGCTTGCTGCTCAAAGCTGGCTCAGGTAACAGTGGAGTTATGGGTATGGCCACGAGAGCCAAGACCAGTGAGCCAGGTTCCTCCAGGCTGCCCTGGGGAGAATATTCTGGAATGAGTTATCCTCAGAGCTGGCCTGAGTATTAGACAGAGAGCTGGAAACGTCCAAAACCAAGAAAAAAATGAGCTGAAAAACAAACAGTGTAGATGATGGGAAGTCCAAGAATCACACTCACTTCCTGCTATGCTTTTATGTAGTATTATAGATGCACCAGTATAAACAAACTATAGTAACGCCTGAACAGACGCAGAAGCAATGACATCTCTTCATTTTCTTCCCTCTCTCCTGACAATCTTCATGACAAAAATAGCTGTTTAGACTCTATCCAAAAAGCTGTCCACAAGACACCACTATTTTGATATGAATTCAATCCAGTCCAAGCAAATTAGTAACTGTCTGCATATTGAAGCCACCAAACTGTTCTGCCAATTTAGAGAAAAGAGTACTTTCTATTTGCACACCAAATGGGACTAGTTGGGAGAGAGAGAAGTTTCATTTCATCAAGGGACTCAAAGGACTACGATAAGTGGGTTGAATGCTTGCTTGCTGCCTTGAACTAAAGATCGCCTTAGTCATTTGATCAGTTTATGGAAAATCTATCTTTCTTATTTGTTAGATATTTTATATAGCTCAGGTATGACATTCTGATAACAAAATTTTCACTGTACCAAAATCAATGAAGATCTAATAAGTGGATTAAGTGACAGCTTGGCAAAACTACATTTTTTTTTAGGGGGGAAGGTTGCCTGTTGTTAGTTATTTTTAAGCTTTGATTTTATCTCTGCTTTTTCACAATGTACTTCCCGTTTTTTGATGGAAGACTCCATTTTCAAGCACTTTGGACTTTTGCTGCTGTTTAGAAACATAGGAGAAATATTTTTACAATAAAAATACATACAAATATAGATATATACCAGAGATCTTGACACAAAAGACTTTGATTCATCCAAAACATTTTCATCCCAGGATTTTTTCTTTGTTTTTTTTTTGTTCCAGATTTTGAGATTTTAGCATCTTGGTCTATTTCAGTAATGGAGAAAATAAAACAAATTCTCAGGATTTTTGCAAATGTGGCAAAATCATTTTCCATTCAGCTCTAATTAAAAGCTACCTCTAATTAAATCTTAGCTAATTGACAGATCTCAGAAAATTTGTAATAATGAGTCATCATACCATGGAACTAGTCCCAGTGCAATCTGTTCTTGACCAAATGCTGTTCAACATCTTTATCTGTAGTCTGGAGATAGTATAGTCATTGCTAGCAAAATTTGCAGATGAGAGAAATAGATGGTTTCGTAAATGATGATGAGGATGCTTAAATTATATAGACAAACCTGATAATTCATGAAGCAGTTGTTTTTGATATACCTACAGAAAAGAAGCAAGTAGGTCATGAATGCAAACTGGCAGACAGGGCCTAAAATGCAGAAACACTTCAAATTGCAGCAGATGAGCAGCTTAACATGAACTCTCTGTGTGATGCTTGCTGTAGCTAACAGGGCAAACAAGTCTGCCTAGTGCATAAAAGGAGAGAGGAATGAGCAGGCAGCAAYATCCATATATGAAGAACTCTGAGAAGATTCCTGGAATGAGATGGCTAGTACTTTTGTCCACTCTTCAGAAAAGATGCTGTAAAACTCAGGTAGTTCAGAAAAGAGCCATGAAGAAACTCCTAGTTCTGAAAGCCTGACTGTAAAATGAAAGGCTGAGGTGTTTGAGAAGTTCACTAACCATGGATCCAACACGYGCTAACTTAATTACTGCAAATCAAAGGACACCAGACTGTAGCTTCTCCTAGTCAAGCGGAAATAGATGTAAAGAGATTTGATGTTTGGAAGATGGAGTAGGAAGAGTYTGGACTAGAGAAGAGATGCATTTTTTAACATCTAAATGAAATAACCATTCTGATATTCCCTGGATTTTGGCAAATTCTCTAACATTTCTACTCTTTCAATCAAGTTTTAATTCTTTTTAAAATACATATCTGAATGCAAATAAATGTTACTGTRCTGTGTTCAGGGTACAGAGTATGTTATGTGAACAATCAGTAAAGGAACCTCTTTGATCTTCTAGCTGAATAATGGCATATGTCCTTGTAGCATCAGGTTGCTATATCAGAGTAAACTATTCTCAAAACAGTTTTAGGCTGTGTTTTCAGGATAAATAAAATGACTGGAGGACCACTGTGCCATAGACAGGGTGGGTTCCCGCAGGTCACTTCCCTTCATCTCCACTAATCACTAATTTTTGCTGGCTTTTTGTGTCAGCAATATTATTTTGGTGCAGGATGAGGCAGGTGAGCTCACTGATCTTGTTGGAAATTAACTTAAAAAAAAGCAAAACAGAAAAACAAATGAGAAAGAGAGAGAGAGAGAGAGAGAG
>NW_020454805.1:1376071-1384083 GCF_003342845.1 Nothoprocta perdicaria
AAAGAAAGAAAGAAAGAAAGAAAGAAAGAAAGAAAGAAAGAAAGAAAGAAAGAAAGAAAGAAAGAAAGAAAGAAAGAAAGAAAGAAAGAAAGAAAATGCAACCGAAACGACCCATTCAGCGCAGTGACCAATTTGAGACCATCTGAGTATTTCTAAGCTTGCTATTTTTTTTGCTACAACAGTCAAAATAGAGATGCTGGTTGATCCTGTTACTGCCAACAGACAACTTGCACATGAAAAGGCTCAGTCTTCTCTTACTTAAAGCACAAAAGGAACAGGGCAACACAGACCAGGCAACAGAAATAAGAGGATTTTCTGCTTCCCATCAGGCAGTGTAGAACCCAGTGAGTGATCTCTCCATATAGAGACCTATGTCCCAGAATATTTCCTTGCTCGAGTGAAATCTTTCATGTTTTGGGGGTTCTTTGTTTAGGCTACCAATCGACCTTTGCATGTTCTGTTGCGGAGTTCTTGCTGCTGTAAAGAAGTTCACCTCTGCTAACCAGGTGCTTACAGCCTTAGTCAACAGCAACAGAAACAACTTTAACTGGCTAAGGATTTTTTGACAGAAAATTTAGATGGATATGGTATTTATACAGCTTTTTTTTTTTTTTTTTTTTTTTTTTAGAAATTAGGAAGATAAATTGGTAGTTAGAGTATTATTTTGAATTTCGACCTAAGTTTGCTAGACTCAAATACATATGCTTGTTAGGGGTGTCTACATACTCTAGCCATAGAGAATTAGCATAGAGGTTCAGAATCTTTTCTAGAACTAGGTGATATCAGATGAACTAACAGGTAGCAAATTCAAAAGAAACAAAGACTGTGGTCTTCCTCATATAATGATGGTACTCCTTCCTGCAGGTTGATATCAATATCAGCCACTGATGTGATTCAACTGAACAAATTCATGGAATAAAACACCAAGAAGAGTTTTTTAAAAGTAAGAAAAAAWCTTTGTTTCCAAAGACCCTTACGCAGCAAATTGTTGAAAAACAACTAGACATATAGTCGTTTTTATAGTAGGGTATTCAAAGAATTGTTGAGGTTGGAAGGGACCTTTGGAGATCATCTGGTTCAACTTTCCACACAAGAAAGGTCAGCTAGAGCATGTTGCACAAGATCATATCCAGGCAGATTTTAAGTATCTCAAAAAAAAAAAAAAAACACTTTATTACCTCTATGAGCAACATGTTGGAGTACTCTGTCATCNAAAAAAAAAAAAAAAAAACACTTTATTACCTCTATGAGCAACATGTTGGAGTACTCTGTCATCTTCAGAGGAAAGAAATATTCCCAAGGAATATTCTAATATTCCTGGAAAACCATCAATTTATCTCATTCCTATGATCTTCCCATGGCATCTCTACCAGGTGTGATGAAACTTTGATTCACTGAAGCCTACTCTTAAGCTCACCTGGTAAAACTATGTGATTATATAGATAAAGATTCAGTATTTTAATCTGATTATGAGGAGATTATCATTAAGGAGATGGTTCTTGATATTGGCCTGTCATATCTGACTATTGTTTTTAATCATTCCTTTACAACTGGTTTGCAACCACATTCCACTCTTCAAAATCTTCACATTCAACTACAAATTCCTTGTCACTACTTGCATGTGATAGAGCTTCCAAAAAAGCAGGTGGAACTTACTACAAAAATTTTCCTTTCAAAGGAGTGGCTCTAAGTTTTTGGCTGGATTTTCTAAAATCCTCTGATGCTCTGCAGTTTGCCTTACAAGTTCAGCACACTTGTCAACTGGCAGTATTGCACAACTGAACTGGAAAGAGAAAAATACTGGCTCATTCATGTGGTTTGAAATTAAATCCATCAGTGTTATTTAAAATGACAAGTAGAGCTTACATGTACAGTAAATCAGCCAGCATAGCAMGATAAATTATGCTTTCCTTTCTGTCAAAGGATTTTTGAATTACAATTGAAATATTTTTCCATGCTCAAAGTCTGTATTTCCAAAGATATAGAAGTTGAAAATACCCAGGTCTTGGCCTACACACTATGTTAAGTGACAGTGTGGCTTTAAATGCATTAAGTGTTTTGTCTGCTTGGGAATCTTCTCTCCTTAAATAAAGTATTTCTACATTATTTCAGGCATGGATCTCATTATTTAAGAGTGTGTTAAACTGAACAAACAAACAAACGAACAAACAGACATTTCTGGAGTTGGAGTATCTGCAGAGAGACACTTTCTTACAAAAAAAAGGGTTGGCTGGATGGCAGAGCTCAGAGGGTGGTGATAAATGGGGACAAGTCCAGTTGGAGGCCTGTGGCCAGTGGTGTCCCCCAAGGGTCAGTACTGGGCCTGGTGCTGTTCAATTTGTTCATCAATGACCTGGACGAGGGCACGGAGTGCACCCTGAGCAAGTTTGCAGATGACACCAAGCTGGGTGGAGGTGCCGACGCTCCGGAGGGCTGTGCTGCCATCCAGAGGGACCTGGACAGGCTGGTGAGTTGGGCAGGGAGGAACCTCATGAGTTTCAACAAGGACAAGTGCAGGGTCCTGCATCTGGGGAGGCATAACCCCAGGCACCAGTGCAGATGAGGGGTCGACCTGCTGGAAAACAGCTCCACAGAGAGGGACCTGAGAGTCCTCACAYAGAGGAGGGACCTGGGGTTGACACCAAGTTAACCATGAGTCAGCAGTGTGCCCTCGTGGCCAAGAAGGCCAATGGGATCCTGGCCTGCATCAGGAGGAGTGTTGCCAGCAGATCAAGGGAGGTGATTCTGCCCCTCTACTCAGCTCTGGTGAGGCCTCACCTGGAGTACTGTGTTCAGTTCTGGGCTCCCCAGTATAAGAGGGACGTGGAGCTTCTCGAGAGGGTCCAGAGAAGAGCAACCAGGATGATTAAGGGAATGGAACATCTCTCGTATGAGGAGAGACTGAGTGAACTGGGCCTATTTTCCCTGGAGAAGAGAAGGCTGAGAGGGGATATGATTAGCRTGTATAAGTTCAGGAAGRAAGAATGCAGGGAGGAAGGGGACAAGCTCTTTTCATTGGTGGCCAGCGATAGGAMGAGGGGTAATGGCCATAAGCTGAAGCAYAGGAAGTTCCGTCTCCAGGTGAGGAGGAACTTCTTTACTGTGAGGGTGATAGAGCAGTGGAACAGGCTGCCCAAGGAGGTTGTRRAGTCTCCTTCTCTGGAGGTCTTCAAAACCCGCCTGGATGCCGCCCTGTGCCACATGCTCTAGGTGTGCCTGCCTGAGCGGGAAGGTTGGACTAGATGATCTCTAGAGGTCCCTTCCAACCTTGAATATTCTGTGAACAAAAAGCTATTCTGCTCAAGTTTCCTATGTAGACAAACATTTAATTAATTCACTGTAAAATCATGTGTGGAAACTCTATATTGATTTAAACTCAAATATCAGTTTAAATTGTTTCCTTAAATTGACAGGTGTAAATGATATAATTAAGTTTAATCTGAAGACTAAAACATTGCAGTAGTTCAGTCAAATTGGCTTTAGCAGCAGTTTTAGGGCTTGCCTATATTTACAAGTGTACAGCTTTAATTTAAGATATCAATTTGTTTAGTCAATCTGAAGCAAAAGAGTATTCAGCCAGCTTGTACTCACCAGCCAGCTTGTACTTGTACCCCAAGCCTCATTTGACTGTAATTTTATTAAAGCTGAAGAAGAAAAAGTCACCTTTTCAGGAAATAAAAACATCCACACAGATGTCTGTACTAATTTAAAAGAGTTGTGCAAGTCCGAATGGAGATAATCTCTCATTTGCGTTTTGTTCATCTATCATCTGTGGTTATGATACATCAAGACCTAAKCTTAGCTGACTTCTTTTACCTGGAAGTGGGTAACATTAGGGAAAAGACTTTCCATTAGGCCTAGTGTAGCTCAGTCTGTCCCATACACCCAATACTCTGTGTGCTCATGCTACGACTTTCCTTTTAAAATATACTTTGATTATGTCATCTGTGGGCCACTGTGATAAATAATATTTTCCTGTTGGACTTCTTCAAATGTAGTGCATGAAATTCACATGATCAAAATGTTCCTTTAAGGCTCTGATTCCAGTGCAGACATACAGTTCACACAATAATATTCTGCTCACTCCTCTCTTGTGTGAGGATGTTACAAATGAACCATATCCCCTGATAAGAGAAGATACTGACAATTACAATGGTTTTTGTGTGGGGGAGGGAGGAATATAAATGAGCAGAAAGGTGCCAAGATATCAAGTCTAAACCATCTGGCTTAGTGATGGTTGTAAAGTGAATTTTTAATGTGGTGGGGTATTTTAGGTTTTTTTCATCCTGATTTGAATAGAATCTGTTTTCATGTCCTGTGTAGCATAAATCTCTTTCAAAAAGGTCAAGTCAGATTAAATGAAACATTATTAAGAGAGGAACCACATTTCTCTTTTTTGAAGTTATTTTATTGCAAATTCTTTTATAATCCAATAGCTAGTTAAAAAAAAAAAAAAAAAAAAAAAAAAGACAGTGAAAGACAAAACAGAGAAAGGAAGGACATTCTTTTCTTTGCACACTTGGGTCATTGCTTTGGTTTTGCAATTAATTCCTGACTATCTGCAGCCATACCCAGGAGCATGCTGGAAGGCTCCTTGTCTCAGTGTCTCAGGGAACACAAGCTGATGTGTGAAAAGCACATCACAAGTGTCACTGTCAAACTTAAAGGTGTAAGAAGCCTGAGGGATGCTGAATAAAGAGAAGGCTGTAAAGGGGCAAGACTGGTCTAAGCAGGGAGACACAGGATACCAAAAAGGTGGTGAGACTGTCGATTCTCCTACAGAGTATCATTTGTATTACTCTACAGAAGGGTTTCATTCCAGTTGCACACAGACTTGCTGCAAGCATCTCTGCCCTGTTGCACTTTATCTTGGTGCTGTGTTCCCAGTTTCCCTTCGAAATCTATCCCAGCTCTGTAGTGCAGCTATGCAGCCAGTTCAATTAAAATACTGCTGAGTGATGTTGTGTTTTTTTGAGAGTTCCACAATTATCATCAGGAAGTCACAAAAATAAGTCATTAATTGTTGTGATCTTGAGGAAGGATGGTTTTGGACACAGACCGTAACAAAGAAAATATAGGATGTGTGAGTGCAGAGTTTCAGTTACTATCTCTTTCCATGGTGTTATCTATGGCACAAGAAAACCATTTGTAGTGTTTGACTAGCACAATGTCTCTGATAAACTCTTAGAATAGTTGGAGAGTTTTACTCATAATGTTCGGATGAAGAAAGCACTTTTTTTTTGTGTGTTTTTCCTGTCTTCTGTTTCTTACTGTCTATACAGATTATTACATTGTCATGAAGCATTAAAATAATCAGTGTATTTCATCTGTATGTATTTTTTTTTTTTTTTTTTTTTTGTGCTCTATAAATATTCTCGGATATTCTAGGATACTTCTTTTCCTAGAAGGAAAGTTAAATTGGTAGCTTTTTAAGCAAATATTGGATAAGGATAGCACTTTTCAAGTCATAAACATCCCCATCTACAATATGATTCTAGGAGTTACATTTATATGGCCCAAAACTGGAGAGAATACTTCATAACCTGTCAGTGAGCAAGCAAAACAATGCAGCCGAGCTCTGCTTCTTTATTGCCAATATTGCATTTTGTCAAAACAATGCTCATGAATCATCTATATGCTAGAAATTCCGTGCCAGAAATGCATTAGAAAGAAATTAAGATAAGCATATTTGAGATCAGCAAAAATAAAAAATAAAGAAAACAAAGTTTCCCACTGTTAGGAGCTATCTGCTTTGCTGTGATGCAGAATCCATGTGTGTGAAGTAGATCTACATTAGAAATGGCAGGTAGCCATTAAACTGTGCCCTCTCTATAACTTCTATTAAGCTATTGTTTGAAGAAATGTGATTTATTTTTCCCATCTGAACACTTTAAATGAAGATATCATTTAAACGTACACTTTTTTCCCCTTAAAATGATATGTAAATCTTGATGTTTCAAAAGAAAACAGCAATCAAGCTTTATAAGCAAAATGTTACATTAGCAGTAAATTTCACAGCACTCAGCATAACATCAAATTAGATGCTCAGTTTGATCCTAATGTTTAAGATTCAGTCTTCTTTTACTAAATGAAATATCTAAAAGGATGACTGAGATCAGTAAAAAGGAGACCTGCTTTTAAAGGTAAAAGTGGTGTTAAAACGAACTATCTGAAAGTGGAGAAATCAAATAAAATATGTTTAGTTGATGCGTCTAACTCTACCTATTCCTTTGGTATGGAAATAGAATAATGCATGTTGCTCTAGTTACATGAGTTACTCTGCTTTAAGGAGTTCAGTCCTATTGTGTTTTACTCCAATGCAATATGTGTGAAGTATGGATGGGCTTAAATCATGAACATTTTCAGTTGCCAGGTCTTATCTCATGAGTGACAATTTTTTATATTGTGATACATCTATCTGTAGCTTTCATTAACCATAATTAGGTGTGCCTGTCTTCTAACTATTAGGTTTTGCATCAAACTAAAGAGCAAAAAAAATCATTGATTTAAAGGGAGATTTTTATTCTGTAGGTGAAATTTGCTATTGGTTAGTGGTGACAAATGCTAAGATGTCAATGTCCCTCTACGTATTAAAACATCAAATTAAAATGTATAGTGTCTGTAAACTTTATTCTGGGTTTTTTTTTTTTTTTTTTTTTTTTTTTGCTCAAGGACAAACTATTCCCTCCCAAAGACTGCCTTCCTCCACAGCTTTGGAAAGTACACTTAAGATTCATGTCACTTACATTCATCAGTGCAAAAGTTAGGTATTTGTCTGAGCTCAACATCTTGCCTCCTTTTCTCACTGGTGAAGAACAAATGGCACTTCCAGAAGGTGATTTAACCCCAGCTGTCCTGAGAAGTCAGTATGCTATGCAGAAGTGTATCTCAGTACATGCTATTGATAATAGTATGGTAATGCTGCCATAAAAATTAGCATTRAAGAGAATAAAGTCATTACTTCTCCCCTTCCCTGATTATACAAAAATCACTCAGTTTGGAGACTGAATGAACTTCATGTGGATGAAAGATCTACTTATATAATTTTTAATTGAGTTAGTTGCAATGAATTACTTAAAGCTGGAATTCAACATCGATATTTTTCTTGCCAAAAAGGTGAGTGATTTGTGGTTAAATTACAGCAGTATTTGTTCCAATTTTCCTCTTAAAATAAAAAAAGAGAAAAGATTAAGAATATTTTTTTCTGATGAAGTAGTTGTAATATTGGAGAGATTGGTCATGTCTTCCGCTGTGCTTGGTTGCTTTTTTAAATTGGCTTTTTGCAGAAATGAAAACCTAATTTCTAAAACGCAGACAAACAAAACACTCCTCCCTGTACCACCCCTGTATGGCTCCCCAGTGTTGCTTTTTATCTAAGAAATCTTCTCTGTCAGGGCCTGTGTCAAATCACGAGCTGACACTGTACCATGAGTTCCATTAACCCAATGCTTAACAACAGGGCTGTAAATCTGCAGATGAGCTGGAGCAGGAGTTGTCGCCTGCTTTGCTCAGCTACCAGCAGTGGCATTTTTCCACTGTGTTTCTGAAAGTTCTTCTGTGTCAGAGATACTGTTTCAACAATTCAWAGCCTGGTATAGCAATGCATGACCCATGAAACATCTCAGTAAATAAAAACCTTTTATATTTATGATTTCTATCAGAAGTCTTGAAGTGCTTTTCAAAGGAGATTAGTAAAGAATTGAAGCAGAGAGCCTGGGGGAAGCCAGCTCCAGTGTTGATTTGTGCTTGACTCCCCTGATTGCCCCATCGAGACACCTGGAACAGCATCTCCTGATGCCTCTCAGGACACGTGAGACAATTGCTCAGTATCAAATTAGAGTACAAAAAATGACCACTCTTGAAAGCATTCAGATGAGGGCTAAGAATAATACAAGGCTTCTTTAGAAGAGGAAAATCATGGAGGGAATTCAGGTACCTTCATTGAAAACGTTAGTTCAGACCACTAGCTCAGTTCTGAAAGCATTCAAATGACTGAGCATCCTTTTCTTTTC
>NW_020454805.1:1384293-1397578 GCF_003342845.1 Nothoprocta perdicaria
TCTCTTCTCTTTATATGAAATTATTTTACAAACGCCAAATCCTTCATCCTGCCATAGACTATGCTTTATCCTTCACAGTTCTTGCCAACTTTGTATCTTTGTAAGCAGTTATATTTGTGGTTTTCACACACGTTACACATTCACCAGATAAAAGACATGAGCTGGCTTTACCCCAGGGACTCTAACCCAGGCCTCCYGCGATGACTGCTTTAAATACTGCATTATACGATGCTGCTGACTTGCACTTCCTCAGCACAACTCAACTTCTTGTATTTGAAATATTCAGAACTACTGAGTACCTTGTGCTTTTCCTCTGCAGGATGCAGTCGCCAATGTTGTGTTTCAGAGAGCTATGCACTCATGGCCTGATCCCAGCAGAGAAAGCAGCCTTTTACAAAGCAACGCTGTTTAGGTCCTTGGCCCTGTCTTAGTGGAATAATCTGGAATAATCTTATTTACTTGGGGATGGAGATTTATTTATTTTGGTTTAGAGAAACCCTTCATAGTGGAGGAATGATTAATAAAAGTTAAAATGGGCCAACTCCACTATCAGCAACGTAACCTTGCTAGAAGAAGCATCCCTTTCCCCAGGAGAGAAAGTCCCTCTTTGCCCAAGCTCACAGTAAGTGATAAACTGATCTATCACTGATTTTGAACTTAAATATCCTTACAGTGTTTGGTAAGACTTTAAAAATATTTTGTTAACTGTGCATTTCATTTAAATCTATGTACAATGCAATTAATGACAAATAAAATTAATTTACAGAGAATGTATTCTATTTCCATCTGTAGAAAGGTGTCAACTAGTCATATAATCATGATTGCTAAATTTAAAGTGGGGAAGAGCAGAGAGAGAGAGAGAGATTTCAAATAAATATTCCTGCATTAAGGCTGAAATATCCCCACCTACACCTGTTTACTGTGAAAATGGCATCTAGATGCTATGAAATAGCTTTTTCTCATCTGTATATTGTCTTTGCTTGCTTCAGACATTCCTCACCTCCCCTTCATCTCAGCTTAACATTACTTGCTTATGCATGCATAGCATGTGCAAGTGTGAAAAAAATAACTTCCTCTCTTGTAGGAGCTTAAGGTGGATAAATCTTTGATGTACACTGGTAAGCTATTCTAATCTTTGCAGGCACTGTATGAGATATCAGCTCTTTAATATTCATTCCTCTTGGAAAGATGCACAATTGATCTCATGAAGATCTAAGTAAATCTAGGATTTACTGCTAGAATAAACTGATACACATTTTTTAAAGATACTTAAAATAATTAGAATGCCTCCTATAATAATAGGCAGAATTCATTATGTTGTGTTAAAAAGGTATGTTTTATTTATCACCAAATATTTTAAAATTAGTATACAGGACATCTCTGTATTCCTTCAGTGTAGCAGCACATAATCAAGTCAAGATCAAGGATCAGATCCTCAGCTGATGGAAACCATTATACTTCCATAACTTCGATATCATTTTATTTTACTTTTTGCAGATAGGATTCATCTGCATTTTGCTTAATTAAAAACATAGACAAACATATCTATCAGTTTTCTGCTTTACAGTTAAAGTATTTATAAAAGAGCAATACTGACACATAGTGTAAACTTCATTTTGATCCTAGCTACCGAAATAGTATGAAAACATGACTACTAAGATTGTTTTTCCAACACGGCTTCAACCCCCGGCCCCCAAATTAGCTTGATGATAAACTCCTTTAATGAGTGTATCCCACATCACGATTACAGATAGTTACCATCACAAACAGTTACAAACTTAACTTAATATGCTGTGTTTTTCAAGTATTATACACAGGTGATTTTGTCCATGTAATGGCTCATAATGGTATTTTTATTACAACTGAAACAAGTCATTAGCCCTTGTTTACAAAAACTTGCTCAAGGCTTTTTGTTCAAATGTTGTGTACAGTAAACATTATAGAATATCTAAATGTCTCAATAGGAGCTGCTTCTTTGGTATTTATCTATATATTGCTTAGTACAATAAGGTCTTTGATTTAGAAGTGGATGAAATGATAAAAGATAAGCAACGATAAAAGATAAGTAACTAAACATCAATAAACACCAGTAGAAATTGTAATTGTTGCCATTTGTATTATTAGCATAGAAACTGCCTCAAAGATATTCAGGCAACTCACTTATATCCTCTTGTATCAATTCATTCTCTGCCATTCTTTCTTCATCAATTAGGCGAGGGTTTGTAGCAAATTAGGATGAATTCCAGTTCTGCCCACATTATTTGATTGGTTCCTCCCATTCTCATTCAGTGTTTTATACGCTCTTGATGAGAGAGTTGGAATTCATGCATCTGGCCCTGTAGCCTGGATAAATACAGCAGCAGCCCTCAAAGGCCTATTCTGAATGAGAGAGACAGACATTAAAAAACAAACCATGACGGTATAATGAGCTCAGTTTATACAGTAGCTGTATGAGCATAAATGTCAGGGATTTTTTTCCCCCTCCTGACTTTGCTTTGGTTTGGTTGTACTCACAAACATTACTGGCAAGATGGGTCATTTACTAAGTAATCTCAGTGGACCAGAACCAATGGTATCCTGACCTGAATCACACCCTGCTGATCCCTTTCAGGTCAACAAAACTTTGAGGCATTCTGGTTCATTATCATCTACAGTTCTTTCCATGACACATACAGCACTATTGCCAATCAAACTAGACTCCGTGTCTTTTGATTTCGTTCACATTCCTGGCTTACTCAAGCTGGTCCTATTGAGATCACTGAAGAACATCATTTCCTTATTTAAATAGGATTTGCATTTCTCAGGCTTCTTTTACAGTCCTCTTTTTAACATTACTTTTTGAAGATTTGCCCTGACGTTTCTACCAAGCAAGTCTACAAAAGAACATTGTGGGCTTTGAATGTCCTTCGCACTGTTAGCCTAGCAGAGGGCATTAGGACATGTGGGGTAAATATAAGTTAACAGAGATAATAAGGACCTTAATACAGAGAAGCATTAAGATCTCTAGAACAGTTCTACTGTAAAATCTCAATGACAGGCCTGGGTTTCTGTCAAGCTAGAGTAACTGCAGCAAATTGCTGATGATGTTAGTTCGAAATGCAGTAGGGATAAGGTCAGACAAACATACATCCAAACAAAAATCAATTTATTTGTGTTTTTGAACACGCTCACAAGGTAGCTGGACTCCAGTCCTGCAGATTCTTCCCTGAATTGAATTTTCTTTCTGTATAGGGCCGACTAGTATGACTGGACACAAAACACCTTGAAATCAATACAAGAGTGTGATACTTCACACAAAAGATTGCTTATTAACTTAAATGGAGTGCTGGAAGACCAGGTGCTGAGATGAAGAAATATGAAGGGTCAGATTCAAACTGATGTTTCTTCTGGTGCATTTACCCAGATATACATATATGTGTACAGATATATGTGTGTGTATGTATATATATATSTGTGTGTGTGTGTTGTGTGTGTGCATGTGGGAAAGTGTTAGCCCAGACATTCAGGATTCCACATGAGTTCTATTCATAAAGAATATTGTATTCCAGGATTTGAATCAATCCACAGAAAATAGGTCACTCCTGTAACTGTAAACATGGGGAGCTCTATGGTTAGCTAACATTTTGCCTAATTGCTCTAASTAGGAACTCTACCTGTATGTGATCCACCACATACGTTGGTATCTCTTCAGGACTTATTCTCCCTGTGGACATAATTTTGGGAATGATGTCCATAACTAATAGGCAGTTCCTTATTTCCAGCACTGTATGACTCAATTTGATCCTTTGAGTGAAAAGGCAGAGAAAAGAGAGATGAAATATTAACTTTATATCCACTCAGACAACCTCAGAAATTAAATTATTATCCTTTATTATCATACATCTTTGTAATTCCTTTGTACTTGTGAACCCCAGGTCACAAACCAGCACACTATAAAGTGTTCAGCAATTTCCATACCATAAATCCTGCTAAGTATAAACGATTGCCTTCTAAGCATTGCTGTCTGATTTCTATAACATCAGAATTGGCTTGTTTAGGTAAGCTTCTACATCTGWGACTGTTTAACCAAAAATTAACCTCACACAGTTTTGAAGAAACTTCTGAGTAAGAGCTATTTCCAGAAATACAGCCTCACTTCATTTTTGTGGCAATGCTGTCTGCACTGAAAATTCTTCCCATTACACTTCCTTGAATAGCAGTGAACAATAATTGGACCRTATCCAAATGTTATGCAGGGCTGAGCATCAGTAATGACTTTTATGGGAAATACCTCTAAAGAGAGTATTTGACACCCAATGAAAGAGTAATTTGTTGAGGCTGATAAGAAACTTTTTTTTTCATGAAAATGGACAAAGGTAAAACCTGTATTTTGAAAATAAAATCCCAAACCAAGAAAACTTGAAAAAAATGCAATCTACATACCAAAACATAYGAAAAGTCCAACTTGAATATTCTGAATCTATTCATAACTTAAAATATAAAGAATGTGGCTTAGAACAAAACATTTTTTGTATAACATTAATTTTAAAATTAGGTATTTCTTGAAGAAGTTACTATATGATTAAAAGAAAAAAAAGAAAAAAAAAAAACAAAAAGAAACAAAAAAGCTAAAGCTTATCAGGGAATTAAAATGAATTTCCATCATTCTAATCACAAGATGCTCAAACAGCACAAAATAACTAAAAAACTGTKCTTTGTGGCTTTTTTTCATATGCTGTTGGAAACTAGCCTAGACTCATACAGAAACCGGTCACCTAAAAGCAAGCATTAAATAACAATCTACCAATTTACCAATCTTGAAGTGAGTATTATGCACATTGTACCTGCATTTCCAAAAATAGAGGGGTCTTGCCTCCCTTTTATTAAAAGGGCACATGAAGATTTTTAATGAAAAGCTGCTGAGAATCTAAAGCAGTTAAAGGCGACTGTGACTAGAGGAACCAATTTGTAACCATTGGTTTCACAGCAGGCTGTCATCTCCCTGCTCTGCTCTTTTGCTTGTTTTCTGGTTCAGTAAGACCTCTGCTCTACTATTATGACTTAACAGAATGGTAATCTTTATAAACCTGCAAGATTTTTCTGGAATATATATATAAGAAAAAAAATGTCTACTGGCTGGGGAGCGCTCCTTAATTAAGGCTCCCTGGGAGCGCGTGCGCGCATTTGGCATCCAAACTGATTCACACTTCCTACTCACCAACAGGGCTTCGGGTGGAGGTAAGAAGTTGGTGATAATATTTCCTAACACCCCACATTTTAATATAAGAAAAAAGAAAAAATCCAGACTGGAGGTATTTTCACACAGATTTAAAATCTCAGATGTGTCAGCGGCTCTCAGAGCGATAATGAACATTTAGGCTGTTATAGGAGTGAGACGCTGCAGTGAATGTTATGAATTAGGGCTGCATCAGGGATGGGTGAGGGGGAGTCCTCATGCAAGCTTGAAGGAAATTCATTTCTGGAACTGAGACTTCACAAAGAATAGGGTCACAAACTTGGAAGTGAAGCCAAAAGTAGCTTTGCCAGTGGAAATACTTAGAAACCACTGATTTCCGGAGGTCAAGTGGTGTGAAGGAGGAACACTTTAATTAAAAATGATGGTGTGGTTTCTTTTACTTGCTGTATCTTCCATTCAGTGTGAACGGCATGCTAGGACAAAGGATAGAAAAAYGAAAAGGAGACTAGACAACAAAACATAACACAATGAAAGGCCCAGAACSTAAGCGTGCATGTCCGAAGTCATTTTGTTCATGAGAGGGAAGATGACAACAAATTTACCAATTTAATTTTCCTTACTCCTGACAAAACAAATCAAAAACTGGCCGAAGAAATTTCCACTTAGAAAAGGAAAAAAAGCAAATTAATCTAGATCAGGTTCCAGTGAACACCTCAGGTACTAGGTGATACATGTCATTTAAGCCAATATTCTCATAGAATAATGGAGATATATTCAACMATAACCTCAGATTAGCAACCTTGCTAGCTGATTCAGCAGAGTTGGCTTCCCATGAAAAGGACAGTAAGGGGTACAAACAGAAACATATAAAGAAACTTTTTCATACCTGCTCACATTCCTTATAATCTACCAAAAAGGTAGTTAGCAATAACATAAAATATTCCCTAATATTTTTAATTTATCCTTGTAGGCTTACTAGCTTGTTAGGACATTTTATGCCTTTGTTTATGGCCTTGACCATTTCTCCAGAAACTGCTGCTTGCAATCACTTTGACTGATTGCACAGTAAATCAGTGGCTCAGCATTACTTACATACCATTCACTGCATACTTTAAAATGTCACCCTCATTTTCTCTATGAGACAAACAACAAAATAGTGTCCAAAAATGTCACATTTGTCTTGTTTTTCATCCCTATGCCTTCATAGTGAATGGACAAACAACCTGGTAACACACAAACTCCTCGCTCACAATGTTCTGAAAGTGGCAGCAACTTTCCCAGAAATAAAATTAAAAGCTATATGATGTTATTGATCTCCTTGGAGAAAGCCAAAAACCATAAACATTAATTAAAAAGTACTTGTGGTACATGAAGGCTAAATGAAGGAAAAGAAAATCTACATATTGTTCCATATCAGCCACACAAATGCCAAGAAAGCTTTTGGAGACTTACATCAGTCGCTGATTAACTGATTCTTTTAGTCTTTTACATGACACGGACAAGTTGGTAAAAAGCCAAAAGAAAACCTATGCAGMTAATTGCCCATTTAAGCCAATTTTTTACAGCAGTGAATATCAACCACTTAATATTCAACTTGTGAGAGTAACCAGAAAAACAAAATAAAACAAAACAACCAAAAACTTAAGCCTGTATTTACAGCATTGCAAATGTCTCTCTCGCTATAATTTGATTTACAGTTGGCCTTAGAAAGAAAAAACAGCATGACCAAATTACACATGACAATAATAAGAGCATTGTTAAAGACATTTTCTAGGTACTTATCAAGCCATTCATCGAAGAAAAATAGAAAATACAGGAAAGAAACTGAGACAAATATGGTAAAGTACACCATGGAGACAGAGCTGTCCATGTCTTTGCTCACTTAGGCCTTCTGCTGGAGGGAAGTTTTGGAGAGTCTCATCTTCCAGAGAGAAGGTTGCAGGTAGAAGACTTGAACGACCCTGCAGAGAAGGAGACATCTGAAGGAACTGAAAGAGCTTTACGGAAGTGGTTTTCCCTGTCTGTTAAGATACTAACCACAGATTCAAGAATAATAATATAATTTCTTCCCAAAGAAAACTACTTTCTCAGTCCTTTGCATATAGAGAACATTTTCTTCACAGTTTCCATATAATACTGCACTGATGCTATCTTCATATTGTTAATACTGTTTCACCACTGAAAATTCACACAATATTAGAATGAGCACACATTTCTTCGAGATGCAACTCATTCTCTGTAAAAAGAACAGGTCACAAGCTGGGAAACCATAGCCCATATTCCTCTGAGGATGTCCCGTCTCTTTGGGCTGCCTGGAGAACCTCCGCTCCTGCTGCTCCACTTTCTAACAGCTCTTCAGATTTTTGCTCCCTCATTTACCTTCCAGTCAGTAAATCTATTATTGGTAAAACACGTTGGCTTGGGATAAGCTTATTCCCGTTATCAACATTTCTCCTATTCTAAAAAGGATTTAAATGGTGACTAATAGCATTTGTTTTAATCATTTTTGCAATTAACTGTGCAAACCCATCTAGTTGAAAGATACAGAAATAATTAAAGTGGACATTTACATTCTTTTTCATTTTCCTTTTTTCTCCTTTCCTATTATCTTTGGCAAGGGATTCCAGGACTGCAAATGTTTCTTTTTTCATGTTTTTAATTCTTACTTTTTTTTCCCTGAAAAAAATCAGGAGATAAAAAGTATTTTTAAAAACGTGGGAAAATGTAACAAGCTTTCAGGTATGCTACCTCACTTTTGTGCCAGGTGAAAAACAGACTAAAAGACAAAACTAGGTGTCTTTAGTGAGAGCGATCTGCTTGTCAATAGAGATAAGGCCAATACCTGATATATATTCAATTATTAACAATATTTTCTTAGTTTATTTTCATAATTTCTAAATGTCTGAGGCACAGATCAAGATCCCTCTCTACCGACATGGAGGGATTTATGCACATGTTTTTGAGTGCCTACAAAGTGTTTGCCAGTTCATATGGCCTGGAAAGAGATAACAAGGTCTATCAATTAAGACATGAACAGAATTACTAGTTCCTCCTCTCCCATACCATTTTGTCACTTATAGTGCCTCAGAGGAGAGAAAAACCTGTGCATGAGCACATCTCCAGTCAAAATGGGTTTGCTTTCTCCACCCACTAACCTACTGCAAGAAAGAGCTATCTTTCACATGCTGTGACTTGGGAAAATTAGGAATTAAATAGAAAAATATCTCCTGTCTCTCTTTTGAAGGTGTGAAAGTATTTACACACTTATCTAGCACAATTCTATCTCCTTCACATTAATATATACAAACACATTAAAATCAAACAAAAAACAATGGCAAAAAAACCCTCTTTTTCATCTTGTTAGAAAAACCTATCTTCTCAACCCAATCAATGTCAGCAACAAATCCATAAAAAGTAACAATATATAAAACATGTCATAGATTTGGCTCCAGCAGTTTAATTAATTTAATCCATTTGGGAGTAGATGACAAGGCTTTTTCTTCAGAAACCTTCATTGATTCCTTTTAAATAGTGCTGACATAAGTGGAAGTAATTCAAATTAATGACAGATAAAGTTCTACTTTGGGTCAAGATTCCTTAAACAAATCAGACTATATCAGTATTAATCCACTCAGATTTAATATTTGTATTAGCAATAAACAGAGTGAAGAGGTGTTTTTAGTAAGAAATTAAAATAATGCAGAAAAAWTTCCTTTCTTCCCTTCCTTTCTTTTAATGTTCAGATGATTGGCTGTCTATCTGACCTCTTCTCTGTATAATAATAGACAAAAAAGTACTTTCCTAAGATGCTGAAGAGGAATCTTTGAAGAAGACATCTAGTCTTGGAGAATATATAAATAGCCTAAATTATTTATCAGAAATTGTTCTGTGCTTGGAATTGAGAAAGATAAATCATTCCTAAAAAAGAAAAGAAAAAGAAACTCTTTTCTTTTGATTACGATGATAATTAAGAGTAACACTATTTATTTTTACTATGGGCACAAAGCAGGTTTATTTGTGTACATGCAAAAAAAAAGTGGCATTGCACCAAATAATAAATGATACTCAGAATTATTGCTCAGAATTATTGCTTAGAATTATTTACTTAATTTTCTGAGGATGAAAGGGAAAACTGCTCCTCGGTTGAAGCTTGAGGAAAAAAAAAAAAAAGGTGAGAGAAAGACCAAGTTTCCTGGGGTCTATTTTGTCTATTTTACACTCGCTTCCCCACCAGTACCTAACAACCACACATAAGCACATTAGCATGAAATTTCTGCCCAGACTGGCAGAACTGAAGCCATCAGCASCTTTGACACTTAACTGATCACCCACTTAAGCTTCAGAAGGAAGCCTCCATTGAGATGCACAGAACAGATGTTGTTCACTCTGGCTATCACTTTCTCTTATGTAGATGCAGGAAGACCCGTTCCTGCTGATCACAGGCAGGGAAAGATTTTAAAGTGACATTAAAAAAAAACCTTTCTAGTCTTAAGAATAATTTTATAAGCAGATTTCCTAAGGAAACTACAGAGAGGGAGATACTACTCGATGTTTTTTAAAAGCCAAAAATACTGTCAGGAATAGCTTAGAACTGGGCATGAGCTGGGGTAGAAATTGGACTAGTTGACCTCTCAAGGTCCCTGATATACTATTCCTGATTCAAAACCAGAGGAAAATGAACTCTGTCATGGTAGGAAAGCTTAAATTGTGCAGAAATTTACATAGGAGGGAGAGGATTTAAAGCTTTACAGAAGGATTAAAATTTGTTATGAGCTCCAGCATAGAAATGGTACTGCTAAGTGAAAACCTTTACACAGTTAAACATTACCCTTGTCCTTCAGAGAAATACCACTTACAGATAAGAGAAATGGTCTTCCAGATCAGAGCAAAGGTCACTTTCATGGTGAGTTAGACAAGTTTGAATGAAGATTAAACTTGCCGTTGGATTTTTGTTGAATACTCTATCCACCAGTTCTTCACTTTCATGGGGGATAATTTCTTTACAAGACTATTGCATTAACAAAACATGCCTGAAAAGGTGCCGGCAACCTGGTGATAGTGCACAGAGCAATAAGAAGCAGTCAGAGTTTGAAGTGAGTCAAAGACATCTCAGCTGTGCACCAAAGAGAATAACATATTGCTGAGATAAATTCCCTTGCTCACGCCAGGTAGCACAATCATCCTTCATTACGCACTTGGGCCCAAATTTGCCGAGTGGATAGTGATTCTGGCTGCCTGTGTTCCCGTCTCTTTGGGCTGACCTAGATTTGAAAGAGGAAGGAGGGGGGAGTGAGGAGTGGATATCCAGACCTGCAGTAAACCTCCTGTGACCAAACGTCTGCATTTCTTGGCCAGATCTAACTCAAGTTGAACAGCAGAAAGCAGAAGCATTGAGAGCACTGATACCAGATAATTAAGCCTGTATCTTTTTATGTGGCCTAGAAATTAGACTTATATTATGATTTCACTGGTAGTGACACAAAATTAAATCTGTGTTAGTCTAGAAAAGAAAAGATGACCAAGCATGTTAGCTCAGTGAGACCACAACATACAAAGCAACAGCCACGTGAAAATTAGGTAGCCACCAATATGCGATGTCTTTTTATTTCCCAGCTCATACGAGCTTTCTTCTCATTTATTAACTCTTTTGTAGCTGTGTTTATTGGGAAAGCCTTTGATGCCACCCTAGAGCAAGAGAGATTGTTTCCATAATAAAACACCTTTCCCCCTGAGATGCCTGTCAGCTAAATCATGCTATCCCCAATTTAAAAACTGTAAAAAAAAAAAAAAAAAAAAAAAAAAAAGAATCAGTCTTATTGTTTGCCATAATTCAAAGTGCATTTGTGTCCTCAGATTATGGTAAACCATATGATGTTTCACATGATATTGTTAGCATAATTGCAAAATTGAAGCTGTGGCTCACCTCTTTCCCTGCCTTACTGCACAGGAAATGTTAGAAACATGGCCAACAGTGCCAGCCATCTTACACTCTCTTAGAGGGCTGTAGCAAGTCAGGCACATTTTACAAAAATGAGAAGAGCTGTTAAAAATTCATTCTTTCTCTTACAGGGAAAAAACAGATTTTTCATCAACCCCACCAAAATTACTGCTTCTCCCCTCCCCCAAATCAAGATGTTGCTCGTAAGTTCTATGACTTTTACTGTAAGAAAATCATTGATTTTTCCCATGGTAATCAGTCATTTTGTTCCTTTCAAAGAAAAAAAATACTTTGTTGGAATATGAAATTTCTGAATAAAATATATTTGGTAGGGGATAAAAAAGAATACAACCAAGACTGACCTTTGTCTTCTCTTTTCCCAGCTACTGTCAGGATTTGGGAGCTTCACACACTCTTCTCTTTCTTTAAAAGAAAGGATAAAAATAGCCCTAATGAGCAGCTCTGTAACTACAAACGCAAGTATTTCAGTCAGGAAAGAAATGTCACTGTTAAGCTTTCAGTGGCTGTTATATATAACACAATTTTAAAACATATAGTGTAAAAACGATGAAAGCTACCGTGACAGGGGTGCATTTACATTTGCAAGATTTATGGAAATATAAAATAAATGTTTAGCATTTTGATTTTATGTGCTAGGAAGAGTCGAATGCACGCCATTACCAGCATCATCCTCCCTCCCCCTCTCCCGTATTCAAGGCAGTGAGACACCTCACCACTGTGCACCTCCTGCCATCCCTCTGTGCCGGGGGACATCACTATGGATCAGCATTTAAGAATAAATAAATAAAATCTGGGACATCAGTTGCATGGCATAGAAGAGTTCAAATGGCTTTGAAAGCCTGTTCTCCTCACTAAGTATGTTGTATTGTAGGCACAGGCTTCAAATATTAAATAACATGGGAGACAAGGGAACAAACCGTCTCTGTGAATAGGTATGGAGTTAATTGAAAGCTGCTCTATTGTTCCATTGCCGTAATCCAAAACACACCTGCAAGGGCTTCCTTCCTCTTTCAGGTTACATACACAACACAACAGTAGGGGGAAAAGAAAAAAAAAAACAAAAAAAGAAAAAGAGAGAAAAAACAAGAAGAGATGAAATAAAGGGAAGGTAAGGAAGACGAGAATAAGAAATGTCTTTCTTTCCCATCATACAAAAAGAGTTAATCAAAGTAAAATGTGTGTTGCAATATCAAGAGGGGGAGGGGGAAACAAGCTTAAAAGATTAAGTGCATAAATGGAATGGAATTTAGCCACATGCCATTACAGTCAGTAATAGAGATTTTTTTTCCCTCCCCCAAACAAATATCACAAATAGAATGAAACAGTAAGGGATAATTTGGGGTGGTAGTTCTGAAGTCCTCTATTCAATGTCAAGAGAATGCATGAACAGTGATGCATGCTATCTGGCTGAGAAAAGGGAATGCTAAAGTAGGCTCCGTTCTTCATGGCCAGACAATTTCTTTTTTGTGTTCTGCCAGAACTCTAATTGTAAAGCCCTTTTCAATCGCACCAATCAGCCATGTCTTTCAAGTTGGCTCCCCCCATTCTATTATCCAGCTGACAAGCAGTTATAAAAAGAGATTTTTCTCCACATAGGCAGAAGCTATACGAAGATAAGTGACGCTAGCTACATTTAAATTTTAAAACCAGATTCTTTCATAAAATTGTAGGTTGCTGCCATTCACTTATTTCATCAGCTGGCAACTGGCAACAATTTCTCCTCTTAAACAATAATGAAAAGAGATAAGCTAGTGAAATACCTCTAAGTAGGAGTATAGACAAAACAGGATGCCATAAGAAAGGGATGGATTTTAGTCAGCCGGGAATAAAAGGACTGTAGAATATTTCATACTACTTGAAAAATAATTTTTTTAAAAAGACCTCCCAATTCTGGAGAAATAGATATCACTTGGATTTTTTTTTGATTGTTAGCAAGTGGCAGTGCACGAGATTGATGTTGCAGCCAAATCTAAAAAAACAAAAAACAAAAAACAAAAACAAAAAACAAAAAACAAAAAAAAAACAAAAAAAAAAGAAAAAAAAAAGGAGAAAACCTGTACCTGCTGTGGAATCATCAGGTTTATTTTAATTGGGTGGAGCTCTAGTTATCTTTTTATTACAAAGGTGTCTGAATTTTCTGAAGCCAGATT
>NW_020454805.1:1398750-1411331 GCF_003342845.1 Nothoprocta perdicaria
TGAACTTATACATATTAATCATATCCCCTCTGAGCCTTCTCTTCTCCAGAGAAAACAGGCCCAGCTCACTCAGCCTCTCTTCATACGAGAGATGTTCCATTCCCTTAATCATCCTGGTTGCCCTTCTCTGGACCCTCTCGAGAAGCTCCATGTCCCTCTTATACTGGGGTGCCCAGAACTGAACACAGTACTCCAGGTGCGGCCTCACCAGAGCTGAGTAGAGGAGGAGAGGGGATATTTAGTCCAAATATTTGGACTAAAGCCACTCCCCTCCTTTTTTTTTTTTCTAATCTTTTAAAAAATGCAGCACAAGAAGTGTAAAATCTGAAATGTACAAGGACCATCAGGTTTCAGCACTCCAGTTTTCCAAGTAACATAATACAGAAAACACTTTTTATAGAACTATAGAATACGTTATTTATAAATACACAATATATCTGGATTATGATGTCTCAACAAAAAAGAAAATCAAAACAGAATTAGCTAATCTCTTAAAATTTCAAATGGACCAAGAAAAAGGATTACAATCCTGCATTTTTGTAGGCAGCTTGGTAAAAGATGGTAAAGCTAAAGAGAGATTGAATGATTCATTCAAGACTGTAAAGTAGGTCAGTGAGACTCAAAAGCATAAGGTTCCCAGTGTGTGCTTTAACCACTAGACATTAATTCTGTGACAAAAATGTCACTGTGCAATTAGCAATAATAGTCTTACTTGTTGCTTTTTATTAAAAAAAAAAAAAAAAAAAAAGACTTCTAATGACTTCCTGCAATACTATACCTTCATTTTAGCCAAACAGAATGTGTCTATCGCATAAGCTGTTATCAGACCAGGCAGAGAAATAGGAAATTGTATTTTTTGGGTAGAGAACTCAAGTCAGATATATTATAAATTTAGAAAACAGCTAGGCATGATTGATTGACTGGTTATTCATCTGAACCCAATAGGAAATGCAGCATCACTTTATCAGCAAGCTCTCTCTTCATGAGTGCTGTGGCTCTGGGTTTAAGCGAGCTACTGTTTCTTGAGTGTTCTTATTTATTTATTTATATATTTTTAAGCAGAATTTTATAGTTCTGATACAACCCTAGCAGAAATCATCTTACAGCACTCAATAGCTCTATTCTGCTTCTCAGCATTTGCTAGAGGACTATTTATACATGGCTTCTAGTTACCTGTGTGTCCCATCTTTCAGGATTTGTTTTAGGGCATCTAGTTTTCTCCATGCATCGGTGAAGAACCCAGGTAGCTGAACTGGAGCGGTAGATTTCACTGAGTGGAGAAACACCTGAGACATTAGCTGATTTGGCATAGTCATTGACAATTCACATAGTTATAGTCTGCTGAGAAAGAAGCACATCTATTGAACCCCATGTCATCTATCTAATACTGAACAACTTTCCTTCTCAAACTTTGCGTTAGGGTCTTCTGCAGTTTTTGATTATCCCAGCTTGAACTATCTCTTCAAATACATGGGAAACTTTTCTTCCAAGATTGGTGACTCAAGTGAGATAACATGAAATGAATAAGACATAAGCTCACAGGTAGCAAAAAGTCTGAAAATGAAAGGTTATTCCTCTTTCAAGGCCTTTCTTCACTTGGCCATCCTAATCAGCACTATAGAATCAGCTTAATGCCTGCCATGCTCTTTGGGGTTTCCTAAAATTGTAAAATCTATCTTCACATGTGTAGCTTTATGTAGTTGTTCTGGTTTGGCATTCAGCATGTACTGCACCACATCACGAAAGCTATTTAATAAGACTGTTGAAAAATAAAGAAAATAACAAGGGATTGAATCTTGTCACTACTCCATTTTGGATACAGAAGATATTTTATGCCGATTGACAGATCATGAGCACATCAAATTTTCATGCTCATGAATAAAAGTCTACTAGGGAGAGGGAGGAGACTGTCTGTAACAGAAAATTAGAGCAGAAATCAGAACACAGATTTCAAAAGATGGAAAAACACTTTATTAACCATTTTATACCTCATTAAAATTAAATTTTCATTCCTCTTAGCTGTTGCTTCCTAGAATCATCTGCTAACAAGTATACAGCAAAGAAGCAAGGATGGATGCTGCACTGTCATATTTTCTCAGACTAATGTCCTGCCTTATCCTAAATGTAATTCTTTGAGTGGTGAGTAAAAATGTTCTAGAGGAGGATTCTTGGCATTTTGGTAGGTGAGCTCTCTCAGTGATATTTCCAAGCACACCACTTTGGAGCCAGTGCCAGAAAAGCTAAGTAACCACAGTACAGAGTCAGGGAAGCCACATTACACTTCACTATTTATAAATCTATACCCGACTTGCGAGGCTGGCTTCGTGACTTGGGAATCAGTGCTACAGCAGTYCCCAAATGACCAATAGGACCCTCGAGTTTTTTCATTTGTTAGTGAAGAAAGAAAAGATTCCTTAAGAGCAGGTGGGAGAACAAATTTGACATAAATTTAATTGCATTTCACTGCCGCCATCAGACTGATAGAAAAGGTGGTGGGTAGGAAGAGGAACAGAAAAATAGAAAAAATATATATAAGTTAACTATTCGTAGCTGTGGAATAACCCATCCACAGCAGAAGCAGTCTAATTTATTTATTATCTAAATGCATTGGACATATTTCCCTAGCTATGTTTAATCATTCAGATATTTTTCTTATCCACAAAACCATTCAATTCTTTCTAGAATGTCTTATGTCCTGGCATTGGTTGCGACCTGCAGTAATGAGTTCCACAAGGAAATTATAAGTTATGTGAAATATATTACTCTTAATCAAGATGTGAATGCTGTTGGGTAACCTTTGCTTATATTCAGGACAAATAAAAAAAAGGAGGAAAAGGAATAAAAGGCCAGAGTCTGTCTTTCAAGACTTACTTTGTATACGTTATTGTGTTTCCTCAGCCATTTCCTATAAAAGATTTTTAAAATCCATTCTTGACAGGCAAATCAGTATTTTTGTACAATCTCAGCCAAATTAGATTCACATGACAGCCTTCTTAATGCTGACTAATAAGCATGCTAACCATGCTAATGCATTTCAAGCCAGCACATGTGACTATTTTGTAGTCCAGAAGCATTAAGACCGGACCACAGATAGCATTATTTGCTGTGTCCTGGGCCCATTTTCTTTTTCACAGCCTGTAAATAGTGTGCCTACAAAACCCTGGCAGTGTGGTAGTATGTCATCAGGATTTCTCTACAATGAGCAATTGAATGTCACTTGAAAGTAGTGTGTTTAATTAGCATGATTCTAGCCACCAATAGGCATCTTAAAATGGCTTCAAGGAGTTGTGAGAAAATTGTATCTACCCAGTATTCAGATTAAAAAAAAAAGTCAGAAGCATTTAACTTTTAATTAAAATTAAAATTTTGCTCTTTAAATAATGATTTTTCCACAAAAAAAAAAAAAAAAAAAAGTCTTTTTTGTTAGCGCTGTGAATCTTTTCTGCAGAACTGTACTAGCTGGTTATCCTTGTCCTCAGGGTTAGTGCAAATATCTTTGTATACACACTGCTAGAAACTGTTTATAAACACAGAAAGGGAGCCAATGGAAGCCCTTCCTGTTTAAGCCACTGAAGCAGAGTTAAGCCAATGTTATGAACTTCTGAAAATCCCAACTCAGAATGGCACAGGACATGTTTTAATGAGCAGGCACAGTAAAAATGGAATCTGATCTATGCAAACAAATAATGCTTGATAAAAACTTACATCATGCATGAAAAACAGCTGTGGTTGCTAATGCTCCATGGTTACTTGTGCAATAAGGAAGGGTTAAGAAAGAACTCTTACGCACAAAATGTTCAGTATGTTTCAATTATTTCTTCCTTTTTCTACAGCACAGTTTAACTGGTGTAAATACAAAATCATTTCACAACAGAATCTGGTATATGATTGTAAGGAATACTACACCAAATCGAAATTTGTAATATGTGACTAATTCCTTTGTGTATATACACATATGTATATAGTATGAATAGTGGATGGCATGATTATGAATGCTTTCTGTTGATCTGTTTTCTTTCAATAAAATCCAATGCTAAACATATGGATACAAATGTTATGAAAAGAAAAATTGTGCAGTAATATGAATCTATGCCAAAACTCACTGAAGGCAATGAAAAGGCTGTTTGGAAGCACTGCATCTCAAAGCAGATTATCCTGTACAGCAGACCCAGCACTGGGAATTCACATGGTAACCAGAATTTCAAACTTCAAGGACCCCAAATAAAAGTAGGACTTGGAGTGCAAACACTGTAGCACTATGTGTGTGTGCCAACAGGCCATCTCATTACTGAGATGGAGACAAAATTTCATTCTGGAAGAGCTGGGACCAGCTTTAGATGTATACAGCACAGAACGAAGTGCATGACTGGGCAACCAGGAAGCCACAATTTCAAAACCCACCAAGTGTTTTTATTTCAGAGGCACTTTAATATATACTGAGAGGTACTTTGGTACCTCCAATTTTGACTTGCAGAAACTTTTGTCACTCTACAAGCATAAAGCAAGAATTATTAAAAAGAGAAAAGACATTTCCTTGAAATCAGTATCAAATCCTTAACCCCAAATTTGAGCAAATCACCTGCAAATTATTTCATTGGAAAGAGAAGCATGAGCATCCAAACTATTTTAGTTTTTTGATGACTTTGATTATATTGTCTGAACGTGTAAGAAGTCTTACTCAGATGAATGCTATCTCTTCTGTCTTTATGTCCGGTCCAGTAGAGTTATCATTTATTTACTCTTGTGAACTAGGTTGTATAATACCATGCTGCAAGGGCATGTTATATTGAAGCATTATAAAAAGTGTCATAAAACTGAGAGTCACTTCCTGCTCAAATTTATATAGTAGAGGAATTAAAAATAAATAAATACATAAAAGGAAAATGTAGTTTCCCTCAAAATCTATTGGTTTTCTAAGAGTGGGAAAAAAGTCTCATTTCAGATGAAACAAAGAAATGTTTTGATTTGTTGAACTGAACTAACATATGTTTGATTTTGGACTCTACCAATTAGTGGTGGCAAAATGCTCTGGGGAAGCGGCTGTTCAGATGCCTCATGTCTGTGCTCCCTCCTGAAGCTTGACCTTGGCTGAACTACATTTCCTATGACAAACTGTGTAACTGTTCTTCTGGAGTCCACCAAGAACCAGTAAGATTCCCCTTAGTCCCAATTAGTGCATTATCTTCCTCCTTGAGTTTTTCCATGCCCAAAATTAGTAAAATTTTTTTCACATCTTTGTGATTTTATATCCATCATTAATCTGTCTTTTCCGTTTCCTCACTTTCTATTAATAAGAAGAACTAATGTTCTTTATTGCTCTTGTGCAATAAGGAACATTGTGTGTTTACCTCTTCTTTTGTGGCCTAAGCATATTGTTTCCCTCTGTAATCCTGATTTGAGTTTACCTCTGTGAACAGTCTAGCAACTACACCAGCAAGTGAAGAAAAGAAGTGATGGTGCTGGGCTCGTGGATGTCAGTGTGTCCCTGATGTGTACTCTACCTATCCTTAATCTCCTCCAGTTACAGCAAAGCTTTGAAAGTTTCAGATAGATAGATGAAAAAGGTTCACAGGCATTCCTGAGGATCAAGATGACCCATGCAAAAGCCTGGAGAAGGTTTTCAGCATTTGGATTTTTGGTATTGCATCTCAAAATACTCCATGCACTGACATTCATTTGTTTTTCTTCCTTTCAGGAGGATGAGGAAGGTCCACTCGGAGCTCTACTTTTCACATACCATAAGAGCATAGTCATCATTACACATCAGTTTGCCAAGCCAAAACTTTCTACGGTGAAGAAATAAAACTTTCATGGCCTTCTCCTCGCCTTGTGGCAGTAATACTGGGCAATAAGCACAGCTCTTCCCTTTCTTCTCAGGACAAGCTGTACCTTGCTTGGCAACATAAAGGTAAAGGGAAGTCAATTCTTGAATTAGGAAATTAGAAATGTGGTAATTTAATCAAGCATCTCATTCAGGAAGAACATTCCAACAACCAAAACAACCCTGGAAATGAGAATTTTGAAGATATTTCACAGAACAACATGCCAGTGGCTGGTAGGTCTTTAGAAAATTGCTGCTGCATTATGTTAGGGATTGCTTTTTTTTTTTTTTTTTTTTCTTCCCCACTTGTATATTGTGCAATAGTACTCTATATGGCAGTACTGCAGTTAGTGAGGCAGGTATGTAAAGTGTGGAGAAATTAGATGAGGAAAAGAAGGCAGCTTGCTTTATAAGTACGAGTTAAATGAGTGACCAAGGAGGAAGTAAAACTAAGAATTCAGGTTTCCTTGACCTTTGCTTTAAATAGTATATAAACAACTAAATGAGCAATTTACCCTTGGTTATTCTCTGTATTTCCTTAGGGTAGTACACAATTTCTATGTGTCCATTTATTAAGTTACAAAGTGAGAGAAACAACATTTGGATAGGGTGCAGTAATCAGTGATTTAAATGGGAGGATGAAAGTAACTCCTATGGGATAAGTCTTTCCCTTCATTTGAAAATATAACTACTGTGGTTTGCATGCTTTGCAAAGCTTAAAATCTCTGGTCTAACCAACTTAGCAACCTTGGCAAGCACCAAGGAATGGACAAATAAGAAAGAATGATTGACAGGCAGTTTTGGTCAGAAATGAAATGGCATTCATATTTTCCATGGCTAAAGAAACCTTCCCCACATGAGGCAAAAGAGGATGCAGAGGATATAGTTACTTGAGTGATAACCTCTCCCACTTTTTCTGGGGAGACATCAGGAAAAAATAAAAGTCATTCTTCCTGGGATTTGAAAAATATAATTTGCTATGCTTCTCCAAATTCCTGTACTTATATATGGGAATCCTGCTCCCATAGGCTAGTATTAGAGATGCCAAATCTAACAAAAGTAGTGTCAATTTCACAGCACTTTAGGACCAACTGTTCTAAAGCATCATATTACTAGAGCCAATTAGAAAGTGGGTTTTGATCTGGAGAAAAATAAGTTTTCTCTTTATCAGTTTTATTTTAAAGCTTTTTCAAAATACTAAAAGCAGTACTCCTCTCGTAAATATTTCTTTCAAAGTTTCCTTTTTCCTTCTTCAATTCATTTGACAAAAAAAATGAATATTTTTAGCTTGACATTGAACAAAGAAGAGATTAAAAAAGCATAAAAAGTCTATGCAGATTCAAACATCTTTTTTTGTTTAAAAAAATCCTTCAGGTAATTCAATTATGTGATTAAGATTAAGAATGAGTAAAAACTAAAAATAAATAACACACCAAAATATGTAGCAATTCCATATTTCCTTTCATAGACAGACTAAAAGTATTACTGGAATATAAATAAATTGGTTTTTGATAAGCACAACCAGAAGAGACTAAAATACACTGCTGCTGCTTAGGCTCTGAAGAATTGACATAAAGGCACATAAAGGCACATTACCAGACCTACCATACCTCTTCCCTATTGTCACATCTTGCTCAGAACAAGTCAGTGATAGGGTGAAATGTCTGCTTATATTTGAAAAAAAAAGGAGGGCTGGCTTACAGATTCCTGTAAGTACTGGCTATGCTAGGACTTGACAGTTATTTGATATTTCTTCCATTGATGGTTAAGGGTCTCAGACAGACCTGCAGATTGGCAATACAGCAGCTAAACAGTAGMTAAACGATGGATTTCAATCTTCCTCAGTAAGGTAGAATGATAAGTTGAATTTTGTATATATAAAAAAGCTCACAATGGGGAAAAAAATAAATGGTATGACCTTAGCTTTGCATATGGGAGAATCCTAAATGTAATCACTTCATATTCAAAAAGAAGAAATTTAATTCAAATCTTTCATTTGAGCATTTTTGCTAGCAGAGCAAGAAAAAAAGTCTTTGCTGCTAAAGAATATAAAGTCAGCATAAGTTCACTGAGATTTCACGATAAGAGCCTCTCAGGCTTTGTATAGAAAAAGTAAAAGAAGATTTCTAAGATTTCACTTTGCTGCCTAACTGAGTGCTTTGGACTATGTTAGCTCTCCTGATAGTAAAGAAAGTCCTACCTTTTACTGGTGAAAACAGATCTCACTGAAGATTACACAGGTATAAAACTTAAAAGTCTCTGGTGCCTATTTGATGTCTCATCAAAAACTTTTTTTTTCTTTGCTTTTCTCTTAAAAAGCTATTTTTATTGTTTACCTCAAATAAAAGCCATGAATATAGATCTTAAAAAAGGGAACCAAGATATCTAGCTGTATCATACTCAATCTGATCTTATGTGATTTTATGTATTATAAAATTTAAATTCTAGCTTACAGCTACAGTTTCTTTCTTGTTAATATAAYTATTTTTTAGCCTTATTTTCCTCTAGACATGATGCATGCTGAAAAATATTAAAATATTTCCAGATAATTAGAAATATTTGCCTAATGATTTCTAACATCAACGCCCTCTTCACATTAGCTAGTGAAGAATTTCCACCAGTTCTACAGGAGCTGGAAACAAGAAATTGGATGGAAACAGGATGGAAATTCATAATCCAGAGGAAGGACTAATGTCACTGTGTTAGTGACATATCACATCACCAGAGGATGTCTTTCTGGAAGGTGGTTGTGAGCCATGTTGAAACAAGCATGTTAAATCATTCAGTTCATTCAAAAACAAGTATTTAAGCTGGAATATGTATCCTTTCACTTAACATCATCACACTTTTTATTGGTCACTCTTTCCTGGATACTTTGTACAGACTGATTAGCTACCATTTTAAGAGCAGTAATCCTTGCTATATCATCCGGATATTCAGCTGTATGTCTCACTGCCTCCTTGAAAATTTGATGATTTTGTTGTTGTTTGTTTCTGTCTAGAGTAATGGTATGAAGAACACAGATAAAGACAGGAAAGCTAGCTGAAATCAGAGTTACTATATTTAAGGCAAAAAGCAAAATTCAAAGAGGTCATTATACTCCAGGCAAAAGATCTATAATCTACATCCCAGATTCTAAGGAGTATTATGTGCTATATTGGTTAAACACATGTACTGCATCAGATAGTAAACACTTAGCTAAAGACCAATAAATGCAATATAGATATTTTATAAAACAGGTAAAAGTGATCCAGACAACTCTGAAACACGGAACACAWCAGTAGATCAGGAAGGCTTTTCTCCAGCTAGTACAGCAGTTAGGGAAACAATAACTGTACAGAGAGTCCCTGAGAGGGTGTATCTGTCTTCAAATGTATATGCTAAAATAAAGTGCTGGCCTAGCTTTCATCTCTCTTCTATAATGCTTTAAAATGTCTATGCACTCTGAAATATCTTGGTAATCTGATTTGAGCCATTTACCTCAAGAGAACTCAACCTTAATAAATTTGGAGTACATTACTGTATCCGTTTTATTGATTTTTCTTTTCCATATCTGCTACCCTGCTAAGTTTTACCTGTGATGTTTAACTCCTATATTGCCAAAAGTCTGAGGGCAGAGGATGCAAAAAAAATCACAGGAAAAAAAAAAAAAAAGCCTTTAGGTCACTGAGGATGAGAAATGTAGGTGTGCACTACAAACAGGTGTTTTAACAACAAGTTCAATGTGACTATCAACCAATTTCTCTACTGTTGAAGATAATTAGCTCTCAGATTACCATTTAGGCTTGGGAAAATATATCAGTGAGGTTGTTGGCATTTGCTGTGTTGGTTATTTATCACTCTTGCACTAGCAGAACCAAAGGATGCAGTCCAGTTCCTGCACTGTCTTCCATTCCTGCCTATAATCTCTAGGATTTAGGATCAAGGCTTTAGGGAGGCTTCCCAGTTCTCCCTTCATTTTTTCCCCCTCTGTTAGTGTCTTATAAACATAAACATACCCCTTCAAAGATCCTTCTCTTGAAGAAAAGAATTGTATGAATTTCCATATACAGCTCAAGTCTTGAGAAGCAACACAGTAAATTAGCAACACAGGAAATCAAGAGCACAGACAGATAAAAGAGTCAAAAGTAAAAACAGTCACTAAAATCAGAACCTTGGTGGAAAGCAGCTGATTGCAAATCAGGGTCATTCTGAATTAAAGATGCCAAATAAATTTAATTTGAAGATAGATAGCACATGAATGCAGTGAATATCAAGGTAAAATAACTACATTTAACACATTACTGAAGAAACGTGTACTTCATGGAAGTGTATCACCTTGACAAGCAGAAACCTGAAGACAACAGAGGAATATATGGAGATAAGCATCCAGATGACACATGATTACCTAGGTTAAAGCCAGCTTTCGAACTGAAAGTAAGTCAGTGAAGCTGCAACAGATTAGCCTAAAGCCTTTAACCTCCTGGACCCCAAAACAAGGGATTGCAATATGAMGTTACAGTGGACCTGAAAAAAAAAGTACTATGTGGGTGTGTGCTGTTCAGTGGAGTCCGAAGTCCAAGAGTTAAACTCACAAAGGGGTCAAAAGTTTGGAAATATGATGAGCAGGAGAAATATCTAAAAGCCTGTCTATACCTGACTCCAAGACTTCGGTTTCTTATGCGGAACTGACCACCTCAAAACAATCTCCATTTGTGCTGCCACTGGCATGGAAACAGACTGCATCTGAAGACTGAGAAGGAAGTTGCGAACAAGACAGATTCTGACTGCTGGATGAACAATGTTTGACAAGGTTAAATATTTTAAGATGCAATAAGATAGAGGCTTGAGTTAGTGCTCTTGTAGCTGGACAGCTTTCAGTACTTCAAAGGCAAACACTAACATGGACTGCTCTGTGTTCAGCCAGCAGGCTACAGTATTTTATTCTGGATATAATTTGCTTTGCTTTCATCATAAAGTAAGTCATGGACTTCAGTAAAGTCTGAGAAGACATCAGAGATCCTTTTCTGCTCACAATTATTAAATGGGATTAAAAAAAGAAAAAGAAAGAAAAGAGCTGCTTGATCATGACTAACACTGTTGTCTTCATGGCATCAGGCATCAGTTCTGATTTCCAGAAAACTGAGAGTTGTTATGCAGGATATAGTGATAATTCACATAGCTTAAGTTCCTATTTCAGGGAGATCTCAGAGACTTTTGTTGTCGAAGTTCTACCTTTAAATGCAATAAAATTCATTTTAGATAATCAAATATCATAAATATTCAAAAGTCAGAGCTTGAACATTACATGGAATTGACATTACAGAAATCTGTTGCCACTGGCATGACATGAGAGACTGCTAGGTTTGGAAATCAAAAGGATCAGTTTCATGCTTGTCAACTTCTGTAGCTCATTTGTGTTAACATTTTTTCTTATCAAATCCAAACAACACCATCCGTTCCCAAATATCATCACGATCTAGGAAAAGAAGAGAAAGTTGTTGACCCACATTGCTCTACTACAAGTGAACAGACAGCTGTTGTTAAAATTTTATTCATTGCTTATAATCCTGTTTCCTATCTTCTGCTGTAGAGGCATCAATCAGGCCACAAGGGAAAAAGGATGCATTGCAAGTTAAACAAATTGCATAATATCCCCTTGCATCCTTTTCAAAATTGATTTTCATGAAAAGGACAAGAAAATTAARAGATGTTAAGGGGTTCTTCTCTAATGAAACATCTTTTGGTTCGTCTTAGTGATTCTCCTTGTTGCTGCTTCTTCTATAAGTTTTTCTGATTAAGGTGGTGACAAAATGGTTTCATTAATGTAGTCAAAGCCAGACATGCTGAACAGAGCTGGCTATAAGTTCCTGTAGTTTCCAGGTGGAGCATATTTTGCATGTTTAGGTGCACACATGCCAAACATTACATGGTCTGGATTTCACGATTCACCAGTATAGCCATTTTAACAAGAACCAAATCCTTTTGCCTTCTATAAAACAACATTTTTATGAATGATTAATTATGCAGGATGCTGTGCTCAGTTCCCTAGCCCGGCAACTGGTTCCTCTGAAAAGTCTAATTTTTGCCTTGCTCTCTGCCTCTGTCTTCTACTATTGTCTGGGCACTTGCATGTCCACTACAAGTCATAAATGCCGTGGCACCAACACAGTGGTCTCTGTGGGCATGGGCATTGCATGCCCACTGTTCCTTGTAGTCTGTCTGGCTCTGATGATCTCCCCACTGCCCAAGGAAATGAACAACAGCAGAGAGAACCACAGCAGGTATTTGCATATAGTGTTTTAAATGCTGCCATACTCAGATACTCAGTATCTGAGGCTGAAAAGACGGTATGAGCTGGCTTGCTCAGTTGAAATGAGTATGTTATTCAGCCACTTCACCTTCAGCTTGATCAGACMCACACCCTTTGGAGTACCAGGTTCTGCTAGGCTGGACAAATGACATCAAGAAAATAACTTAATATAGTACATTTCAACCACTGAGCTGAGAGGCAATAAATAAKTAGGGTCACGAAAACAATATTGATTTCTTCATACACTAAGTACAATTGAGGAACAAATCCCTAGCTACATTTAAATTAGTTTTCAATAATGTACTCCATATATTACTATAAGCTACTTGCTTATAGCTGTAATAGTCATCTGAAGTACTTTTTTCTGATCTTCTTCAAAATAATAAGGCAAAAGAAAAGCAAAAAAAAAAAAAAAAGAAAAAAGAAAACAGAGAACTTTAAGGTGCAGCTTCAATGGGTTACAGCAGG
>NW_020454805.1:1411390-1424847 GCF_003342845.1 Nothoprocta perdicaria
ACATTCAAGATTTCTTGCACCTACTAAACTGCATAGCCAACCATATGTACACAGTGCAACAACACCACAAGAAAACTCGGCAACATCACCCGTGATGTAAAATTTGCCCAACTGAAGCTGAAAGAAGAAGGGAAAAAAAAAAAAAAAAAGAAATCCCCGAGTGGCTTTTGGGCCAGTCTCCAGTTCCAGACTACCATAACTACTTTAAACAATAGCCTTTGGAATTTGCTTAATTTTCATGTACAAAGTAAAAAAAAAAAATATATATATATATATTTCATGCAATCTGGAAAAAGTAACTAAAGTAAGTTCCATCATTCACAACAGATGTGAGCAAGAACAGTCAAAGAAGAGACCTTCCCTCTCCTCCCRTGAGTAGTGAGGGCCAGGTCTGCTTCCTCTCCTGGCCTCCTAAGGATCTTTACACTTAATTCACTGGCAGTTGCTATTTAAGTCCTTCAGCTGAGGYTTTTGCCATGTAACTGATTCTTCACCCCCACATGCTGCTTTCCCACATTTTTAAGAGCCTTTTTCATTGACTACTTACTCAACAAGGGTAAAAATATCCGAATCTGGCCTAAAGGAAGCACATAAAGGCTTCTAAGTGGGTATTATCCCTTATTTTATTTACTAATTCTTATTGTGATGATTTCTGTTACATATTCATGAAATATTAGGCAGCAACAGTACACACATTGTACTAACCAGCACATAAAGAAGTCAAATGAAAATATCTTTACTGAGACGGGGAAAAAAAAAAGAAAGAAACAACAAAGACATCTGAAAAATCTTTGTCCTGGTTGGCACGCTATCAGTGCCAAATGTCAAAGCACTACGAATTGCTTAAATTCCCAGCTGTTACAGCAGAAAACTACATGAGACAAGCAGAAGATTAATAAAAGTTTGAATAAAATAACATAAAAGAGAAAATTCAAAGCCAGAATGTGGTGTCTGCCAATATGAACAGAATTAGAGTAATAATTTGGGTAGGTTATAGGGCAGAGATAAAAGCCCCGATAAATTTTCAGAAAAAAAAAAGATTATTGAAAAAATAAATTTTAAATTAAAAAATGATATAAATCAAAATTGGAGGATAAATGACATTTGGAAAATATTATCGGAATCACTAAATTAAATATTAGTTAGTAGAACAGTAAGGTAAGAAAAAACAATATTATAACTACAAAGTATTTCTACAATCATAAGTAAATCTATGGATATTCCAGCCTTCCCTTGCTTAAGCTCTGCATTATCTCTATAAAGCTATTTATATTTTATTTCGTTTTATTTTAGTTTAGTTTAGTTTAGTTAAGAAACTGTTCAGAAATTATTTCATTTTTGATTGAAAATGCAATTACAACCAATATTAAAATTATCTACCTAAAACAGTTTAGCTTAATATTGGATTAATTTACTTTAGATTTGCTTTTCATGAAACTCCTTTATACTCCCATATATTTTTGTAGTCAGTTTTGCWGGAAGTGTGGCTTTTAAACGACTTTGAGACACTGTATCACAATCAGGAAAACTGGCACTAACAAACATAAATATTTGCATCCCAAACCATTTTTATTTATTCATATTAAAGAAATATCACGTGACTTACAAATTCAACCAATGCCAACCACACACTTCAGAGCTGAATATAAAATAATCCTAACTGTTCCAATAGTCTACAAATTATTTGCAATCTCTTTTTCTGAGAATAAATGCATTCAAACTAATTGTGAGATATTCAGAAATAATCCACAAACATAAAAAGAAGCTCAATTTGTCAAATCAATTATTTTCTTTGAATTGGTCTGTCAGTCTCAGTTACAATGAAGCAGTAATAGTCGTAAAGATGAAAGCTGTAATACTGTTTTCTTCCCATGCAAATCAACTCTGACGTGAAAATGCTGCAGCTTTCTTTTCACTTCTAATCTAACTCTTTCAGATGGCAACAAAAGGCCAGAACAATGCTAGCTCTTAAGTGATCTATGTGATATAYAACTTACATAACTTGAGAGATCTCGCACTCCAGCCTGGAGAGGATATATATAGGGCACAGTCACGATCAAGATCACACTTGGCTGCCTGTCTAATGAGAAAACTCGCACTCCATTCATAAGAAAAAAAAGACCATAATGGTAGATTTCCCTAAAAGTTTCCTCAAATATATTTTACTCAATGGAGATATGAGATTCTATATGATATAGTTCAGCTATTCTGATACCAGTTCTTTATCAGGCTTAGTGTTTAAAGGTACCTGCATGGGGGACTAGTACTGTGGCTATTATCACTTCTATTATTAATTTGTCAGGTGCTCAGAGAATTTCAGACTCTTTACAATAATGGAAGAGAGAAAGTTCCTGCCTGGAGGAATTTAGCATCTACAAGTCAGACTGTCATCACATCCAGCACAGACTGGATGTCACACAAGCAGAATTCTCTCCTGTCAATGAGAAATCTCTTACCAGTTACACATGGGAAAGCAGAGAGATTGTGAGTTTGTGAACACTTGCCAGCTTGGCAAGGGAAGAGCAAAGATTATATCTATACTCTTGTGCTGACCTGGTCTGGGCTGGGATCGTAACCTCTATTTATCTCTCTATATGCAAGTATAGAGTTAAGAAATAAGAGGCAAACAGATGACAGCTAAGGACATGAAATACAGTTTTGGCATTACTTTATTGTGTGGTTCCTCCTCAAAAACAGTTCTTAACGCAACAGTGTATGTGTCATGAAGGAACAGTGCACAGTGGACATTCACTCCTTTATGGAAGGGTAAATGGGCACTAAACTAAACTAAAGACAGCTATTTATAAGGCTGATCCACAGTAGCTCATACTGACTTACTATTTGCTGCAAAGTATGAAGACTGCTAGGATTAAATAATAGAAAGGCTTAAAAGCACAATAATTGTGAATGTAACAACATTTCTGCTTTTACAGGAAGTGTTTTCATCAACTAGGTACTAATGTTTAAAAATTTTATTTTTAAAAAAAACAGTTGATCAGTTGATCAGTTGATCATTCATCTGATCTTTTTCTTCAAGAAAGTTATTTTGAAATCTCATTAAGTCACATGAACAGCTTCACTAAGTTGTTATGGCAACTGGAATTTTAAAAAGTAAATTAATTTTGCCACAAGGTGTTATTAAGACCGCATGAGGATGGTCTTGAATAATAATAGCTCCTTATTTTTAAGAGTAGATGTTCCAGATCAAACTTCACTACTAGGTTCTTCTTTTGTGCATAGCAAAAGCAGGTGAAATCAGTCTCCACACTGGTATAAATCTGGAGCAACTATACTGATTAACTATAAATGTATAAATGACATTAAAAAAAAAAAAAAAAAAAAGTGAAGCTCTGAATATTTAAAGGATTATTCTATTCCACATCATTATAAATACCTGGATTATCCTTAAGTGATGTCTGCTGCATCTACTTACTGCCACTGTAATTGCACCTCCATCACTCAGGTTGTGCAACACTTCTATTTGGACAATATTCTCTTTGGGATTTTGAGAATAAAATGTGAAGAAAAAAATGTAACTAAAGCATAAAAACTGTACTTAATAAAACAAACCATTTGTAAATTTTAATTCTGTAAGACATTGGAGTTGGCTGAGAGGCAGAAACTCTCCACTGAAGCAACTGCTACTTTCAACTGTAGTATTTCTACCTCAGTAGACATGCCCATCAGAGAGGACTCAGGCTGCCACTCAGACATTTTCCCTGGCACAAACGAAGGTGAGATTTCGAATGATGTAGCAATCCTAGTTTTTTGATATATTCCCCCTCACCTCTCTTTTTTGCCCCTCAATATGACTKACAGAATATGTTAGCACTGGATCATGAAACTGATTCCACTGAACATTTTTTAAAAATACCTAACTATGCGTATATAAACATATTAAGCATTTTTTAAAAGTAGGATTTATATTTTTGATTAGACTGCTATTTGGTTGTTATGGAGGTCTTATAGCATAACCTAACCTGAAAGCAAAGGCCAGTCAAGTGTCCTGAACTGTGAGCCTTGTTTCTCTCTGAATAAATGAGGCATGTACTTTCAAAGAGTAATTTTGAATATCACATGCAACAACTAGAGACCTCCATCATGTGCTCCAAATCACCTCTTAAAAGCACCAATTTCTCTTGAATTGTAATACAAAGACATTTCCTAAACTTATAGACAGTGCAAATAACTCTTCATTCTCTCTGCATATCAGCAGAGCACTCCTGGAAGTGTTACAGGGACAAATATCTCAACTATTTTGAGTTGCTGAAGTAYTGTAGTAGTGAAGTACTGAGTGTATTGTCTACACTGACATTTAGCATTAGTCCTGAGGATCTTCCTCAGTCTATCTATTTGAATAGATAGCTAAGGCTAGCTTAGTTGAGCATAATTTAGCTCTACACGTTGATAGAAGCCTTCTAGACACAGAAATCCACATTCAGAGGATTTTTTTTTTTGTTTAATGTCTTTCTTTGCAGATTGCTATATAGACACAGAGAAAAGTGCTTCAAATAAGTGATGTYTTTCATATAATTATGAAAAAGGGTAGCATGGTGTCTTCTCATCCTAGAAATACTGTGATATGGGTTCCTGCTAGTTTCCTCTGATATATTCCATGTAACTTTAGCCTCCTRTTTTCTATTTATTTCCTTCCCCCTAGTCCGAATAATTTAGTTGATGAGGATTTTTTACTTTCTTTTTGTCCTCTTCTGAAACACTGGATATAGCCACAGCTGGAAACAGGCTATAAGTTCATGTCCTACTGCTCTTATTAACACTAAACCCACTCAAATTTCAGGATTAAAACGGTCACTACTCTTTGGGCACAAGGGAGGAATATGGAATATGTCCCTTGGGTCAGGCAGCTGGCAACTCTCCTTTTCTCTTTTGGTCTCCTTTGAAGGAAAGGAATGAGTTGCCTCATAGAATCATCTGGAAGGTTTCCTTAAAAAGAAAAGTACTGCAAAACTGCTAATTCTGCTTTCTTCTGTGGAAAATTATATTTGTGATATTTAGTCAGTTACTTCAGCATTAATATTTCTTATGGGCAGYTGGAGAATATTTTGAAGTCTATGGTGATGCTGATGTATCAAGCAGATACTCTGTGGACCCTTCTAAGGAAGTCATTTATTGCAGTTATTGCTTTCTTTTCCAGGAAAGTTGACTCACTGGCCTGCATGACCAATGTTTATGCACCTCAGCTGGTGATAAGAAAACTTCTGATACCACTTCAAATTAATATTTTCTCAATAGAGACATTTATGAATGGATTTTGCAACTATAATTTTAATATAGATCCACTATTTTTCATTGGGCCTTTATGATTTAGTGGCTCTGCTTAATTTTAAAGTTTACATGCTATTCTAAATTGCTAGAAACTGAACACATAAAGAACTGAAAATTAATACTTTGACATAAAGAAACCATTAGCCTCATGCTGGTATAACGAAAGAGTCTGCATAAATGATCAGCTTGATGTTTAATTTCATTTGAATCAATGAATGTTCAGTAATGAAGTTTATGCACTTGAGAAGGAAGTCTGACATAAGGTAACCAGATTGTTGCAACAGAAATGACTCCAGGTCTGGTCCAACTCATTAAAATCAGTGGAAAGTTTCCAAATGGGAGTTGGATCAGACCCCACTAGTACAAATCCAGACTGAAGTCAACGGACTTTGGATTTTCATATTTAAAAGTGAGACTAGATTTTAGTGCCTAGTATTTAATGGACACAAAAGCATGAAGATTCTGATCTTTCACCTTGGGTGGAGTCTTACTGCATAACAGAATGATTCATAGAAATCCCACTTAGTCACTGAAGGACCTCATCATCAGTGCAAGCAAACTTCCCGCTAACCTTACTTAAGCAGTCAGTGTGTCAATGACTAATATCCTTTGTTAATCTGGGTCTCATTTCTGTCAGTTGAAAAGTAGGGAAAGAGTAGAAGTTACATTTTCTACAGATAACAGATAATAACATAAAAATCTGAGTTCTGTAGAAAGCAGACGCTTGAGGAAGCCCCAGACAATCCCACTTTACCATAGGAAAAGCAAACTACCAAGTAAAAAAAAAGAAATATATAGGAAAAAAGATTACTACATGATTTAAGCAGGAAGTAATAAAGAAAATAATATAAATAGAACAAATAAGTAGTCTCAGACTAACCAAGGCACTTTATAAATCCCACTAGACAACTGTTTTCACCTTTAAGTAACTGAGTGTTTTGAAAACCTGGCTCTCGAGCACTCAAGTTTTATTGAAAGTAAATGGGACTTGGGCTTTTAGCTTGCTTAGAATTTCCCAGAAATTCCACCTACTGTACTTACCTTTGGAAAATGTTTAAAGGTTTGCATGAGCTCCTATAAATCAGGGAAAGCTGAGAGCAACCAGTGTGGAACTTGAGCTCACAGCAAGAGAAATAGTATTAGGCATCCTCAAAGTGAGAAACTTAGAGAAAGAGCTTAATGCATAAATGCTATCAAAAAATACTTAACTGTGATGTTATGATTAAATTCATGGAACTTAGTTTTGTGCCTATGAACAGCATGTTCAGCACTCAAGCTTGAGAACATAAAGACATACCTGTACGCTCTTTTGATGTTCTCTGATATTCTTGGAAGCAGGCTGTTTCAGGCCCTTTTTCATTCTCCAGAAACTTAACGCAGTGCCTACATCTGGACCTCAGTTTCTCCTTAACATTAGCAAAGACTGGATTAATTGCACATTGATTATCTTTTCTATTTGCTATAGGGGCAAATTCCCATATATCATAGTTATTCTATGCTCCTACAATAGGTTTCCCAAATAAGTACCTGAAGTTATGTTGGATGAGTTTCAGGCTAAAGATTTTAAACATAAACATATACATTGCATATACAGAAATATATTATTATACCCTAACAACCACCATTAGAGGCTTATGATTCTATTTCACTCTGTCCTATTTATTTGATACTGCAAAATGAAACATGAATACTGTGATTTGCTTCTACACTTAACTGTCAACTATGAGTACTAAAAATCTTTCTTAGTGAAATGGAAAAAAAAGCAGACATTTAGAAGTCCCACTGTAATATTAAAAAAAAAAAAAGAAAAAAAGTATTTATTTGAAGTAAAATGCACTACAATAATTGCTCAGATAGGAATTTAACATAGACTTATTCCTAATGTTAAATATTCACTGATCCTTTGGAATGGGTATAATTAACCTCAGCATTCATATTGCACTCTGCCTGTTGTTGTTTTTGTTTGTTTTTTTTTTTTTTAATGAAAGACCTGAATACAGTTTTTCATGTGGTTTTCTAGTGGATTAATATTTCCAGTCAACTTTGGCTTTTCCTAACTGGTGGTTTGTGTTCTTTAAGTGATTTACTGACCAAGTGGCCACAAAAGTCATACTTGCTAACTGTCATAAACTCCTACCTTATATTTATATCTGTGGCATATACAAAACACTGAGGATTGTATGATATAAAACAGGCATCTGCTCCCCAGAGTATAATGTTTTCTAAGGATAAAAATTTGAACCTGTAAAGTTTCTGCGCTGTTATATATTGATCATAGCTGGCCTTAGCCTTATATGTCACTTCATTCCACATACAAAATCTTTCTATAGCAATATTTTATTAGAATTAGACTTATAAACAATTCAGATTCAAGGAAACTGCTTGGAAATTCAAGGAAATTACTGTAAACTTCAAGTTCTAGGAGCAAAAATCACTTAGATGAGGGGAATTTCTTATGGAGTGCATGCAGAGATGTTCAGGTCTTCCATTGGGATTCACAACTGTTGACATGCTGAATGCCAGGATATTGCATTCAACCTGCAGGAAATGCTAAAGAAATAAAGAATTTCAGAACACTCTTCCTGCTTGAACCTTATGCTTACCTGTCTTTAAGACACTGGGATTCAAGGCTTAGCTACCATTTCTCTCACTACTCCACTGGCAGGAGCATTACCTAAGTGTTGTAAGCACCTGTACATAAAGAAAAATAAAGCAACTTCCACAACTAAATTAAAGGGTTAAAGAAATACACATCAACCTTTTTTCAGGGGGCTGAAATTGTGTAGCTTGAAATGTAGGAATCACCAGCATCTGAGATCAGGCAAAAGGGAACTAACTTTACTGGGCTGGCGGATGTCCTCAGCTTAATTTCAGAAGCTCCTGCTCCCTGGATGTGCAGTGCTGTCATTCATCAGTACCACAAGCATCAACATCTAGAGATTTCTTGGATTTCTACATACAGAATTCTAGGTTTTCCCCTAGAGGGCACTTCAGGATGTATCTAAACACCAAAAATGACTCATTTTAGACCTATCTGCCTGGCTTCAGATTTGCTAGCTCCAACAATGGTGACGCTTAAGCTACGTTAGCAGTACGTAGCTCATGTGGGTTGTAAAAAAAGATCCCAGAAGAAAGATAGATAATAAGGAAGTTCATTTGCTCTAAACCGAGGCTTACCAGTGCCCACATGCCTAGTGCACAAAACATGTTGCAGCAGGGTTGTCCATAGCTTGGGTGTATCATAGACACCTGAGTACTGTGTGGAACTTCTGAGGTAGGTAAATAAAAATCAAAATTTGGAAGAAAATAATTAAAAACTGAAAGCTAACCATAAGAGGAATGCAAAGGAATGGAAGGATCACAACTATAAATATGTGATGATGAGGCCAGGGAGACARACACTTCAGCATGTGAGATTTATGAACATTTGGCAGATTAACTGAAATCACAGAGGCACCAAGAATATTTGTTCATTTGGGGAAAGATGAAAAGTTCTTGACAAGGGTTAGAAAAAAAGAAAATGAAGATAAGACTAGAAATAGCTATTTTATTTCCTTTTCAATTTTGTTCTCTAATGGGCATAATTTACAGGGGAATGATATCCAGGAACTGTAAATAAAATGCTGGAAGGAATTACATCACTTTTCCAGGCTGTACATTTATTTATTGAGTGTTACACATCTAATATAAATAGGAAGTGGGACTAGCACTTTTACACTACCAAAGCCACTCCAGACCCCATCCTAGCATAAATATATTAAATCTCAGGTGATTTACACTGGCTGAAAAGTCAGCTCTTTGGAGGGGAAGAGAACAACAGGGTAATTAATGGCCCCAGCTGTGGGTTCTACATATTAATTGATGATACCTTTCATACCACAAGAATTTTTAATTTTGGATGTTCTCATACCAGCACTCCTTAATTAATTAGAAAATGGAGAGATGGAATCGTCTCGTTTGTTATCAGCTAAATTAATTTGGAAAATGGTTTGTTTTTTTGTTTCTGAGGTTCCTCTCTTGCAAAATGTGTGTCTATGACCAGTGGAATGACAGGTCTAATTTCCAATGTGTTTTTAACTTTAGAGTGCTTTGAATAAATAGCAGAAAAACAACCAGCAGAAAACACAAGGTCATATGTGTTAATAATTCAAGAGCTTCAAAGCATTTTAAGTTGCTAAATGATTATCTACCTTACAAGAATTTGTGAATTGTGACAGGAGTTGCTTGATTGGATAATTGACTATTACCGTTTAATTTTAATGTAGTCACACTGGTAGCAATCAAATACACTTCAGATGTGGGGTTGGGAGTAAAAGAGGAAAAGGAGAATAAAAAACGTAACTAGTTAGTCTTAATATTAGACAAAAGAATTCTCCCTTCAGGAGCTAAAAATAGTATGTGGTCATGTTATTAAAGATTGTATCATAATGTCTTGGCACCAGAGAGCATAATTCATCTTGCCTGGACAATTTCAGTTTTGTCATTTCTTGACTTTGAAGTATCTTATTTTTATATATACATGGGATTGGTGTGAATGTGAAAAGTTAAGCATAGTGCCATACTCATGGCTTTTCTGCCTATTGCCACAAACAAAAAAACAAAGAACAAATGCCTTGATTGTGTAGTAATACAGTGCAATTACGCTAAAAGTTCAGCTTTTAAGAGTTATTTCTGGAAGTGAAAGAAATTACGCATTAGGGGAAATTCTCAGCCCTTGCAGGTCCTTCCTTACCTGGAAGAGTAAATAAAGACTTTCTACATGGAGTGATCTCTCACTTCCTGCTTCATAATTTACTCATGCTGTAGCTTATAGGCACTTGTGATAAAAACTCTTTGTAATGGAGGTTCTCTTTGTACAGGAAGGGTCTTATTCTCAGATTGGCAATGGGAAAATCGTGACAATGAAAGATGAGATGATTGGCTCAAGGAACTGAATAAACCAATAACATAAGCAACAGTGTAAACCAAATCCCAGTGCAGTCCTCTATTCACAAAGGTATATTTCCTTATATTTCTATATGTACACATATAAACTATATAAAAATAACCAGGAAATTTCTCTTCTCTTTTCATTTAATCTCTTTGCATGACTTCTGTAATGTTATAGAATTTTATTCATATTAAAATTAGTCTTTCCCTTCCTAAGACTAAAATAATAATTTTATTCTATAATAATAGACTGCAATCAGTTAGATATTCATACATATTTAATACTGTGTTGATCAGTCTTTGTATCTATATGTATATAAGTATCCATTGACCCTCAAAATTTCATTTTGTCTTTCCATATTAAAAGTCCATTGAAACAATTGTGCTTTATGAAATGCATAACATGCAGTAATTTAACTTAACTTTAATAATGAAAAGCACTTTATGTATATATTATTACAAATAATTAATATCTTACCATTACCATTCAGGCAAAATTGTCCCTCTCCTCATTACTGTACACACACAAAAAAAAGATACCTGTAACAGCATCTAAGCAGAACAATGAAATCATGCAAGGAAGGAAGAGGTATTCAGAATAAACCTGTATTGCATGCAGAGGATGATCTTCTGTCAACAAAAGTCCTTGAGAAATCTATGACTTTTATAAAGTTGAGAAACAATTTTCTTGTATTTTAACCAACCATAACCAAAAATGTTCTTTTTATTTAGTTAGTTAGTTAGTTATATTTGTCAGCTGTCTTTGTTGAGAAATGGGAATGTTGGCTAAAAAGTACATGAAGTCATAAAAATAAAATTAAAGCTATCTTGATAGTTTAAGATTAATATGGTACCATGATAAAAGTACAGGAACATCTGAAGGAAGATTTTGAATTTAGATGAAAGGGTAAGCCTCGTTCTATGGCGTCTCAAGTGAACTAGATTTTTGGTCAAGATCAAATTCAGTCATTTCACTGTGAGAACTAGAAATTAAGGAACTCCAACTAATAAAAAATGGAAATGGAAAAGGAAAAGGAAAAGGAAAAGGAAAAGGAAAAGGAAAAGGAAAAGGAAAAGGAAAAGGAAAAGGAAAAGGAAAAGGAAAAGGAAAAGAAATATCAATGTCAACATTGAGTTTTTTTACCTGTTACCAGATCAGTTTTTTTTTTCTGAAGTAAGAAGAATGACTCAAAAGCAAAATTTGTGCAAAATTTTTCCCCCAAATATTACAAATCGATCACAAAAAATAATAGAAAGATTGACATACTAAGAAGAGGTGAAGTTGCCTATGTTGCAAAAGGTAGTTTTGTGCTGAGATCAGTTAGCCTGAGTTTGCAGTTCTATTGTGTTTTCTAATCTATTATTTATTTGGGATTCATTTTGCAGTGTTCAGTTATTCTACCCCTTGGGTTTCCCACATCTAAATTAGATCTGTATGACATGTCATCTGCTTAAAGGCTTCATTGCAACATGGAAATAATCTCAATTTAAAGAAAGTGAAATTTATGTCCTTTTCAGACCTTTATATACCAATAAAAGAAAACTGATTTTTTTCAAATCTTAAGAGCCAAATATTTAAGAACTATATGAGATTAGGACTGAGAATCTGAGAAGTTCAGATATGCCTGTTATTCACATTTTGGTTAAAGTGAAGGCTAGAAGATACTTGAAATAGCTCCTCAGTCCTGGCTAACACGGTAACTTGAATGTCACCCCAGAAATCTGTTCATCAATGAACATCAATGATTTCTTGAACAAGGGCACAGAGTGCACCCTGAGCAAGTTTGCAGATGATACCAAGCAGGGTGGAGGTGCCGACACTCCAGAGGGCTGTGCTGCCATTCACAGGGACCTGGACAGGTTGGAGAGCTAGGAAGAGAGGAACCTCATGAGGTTCAACAAGGACAAGTGCAGGGTCCTGCACCTGAGAGGAATAACCCCAGGCACCAGGACAGATTAGGGGTTGGCCTGCTGGAAAGAAGCTCCACAGAGAGGGACCTAGGAGTCCCGGCTGAGAACAAGTTAACCGTGAGCCAGCAGTGTGCCCTCATGGCCAAGGCCAATGGGATCTGCATGAGGATATTGCCAGCAGGTCAAGGAAGGGATTCCTGCCCCTCTACTCAGCTCTGGTGAGGCCCCATCCGGAGTACTGGGTGCCCAGGGAGGCTGAGGAGTCTCCTTCTTCAAAACCCGCCTCGATGCCACCCTGTGCCACTTGCTCTAGGTGTCCCTGCAGGAGCAAGGGTGTTGGATTAGATGATCTGAAGAGGTCCCTTCCAACCTTAACCATTCTGTGATTCTGTGAAACTGTATAACTCTTCACTGCTGAGTTAGATTATAAAGCATAAAAGCAAGTTGAGGCCCAATCTCCTTTGCTCTGAGAAACACACATCTCTTCAGAGGTTAAAASTTTGCACTTGATGTATTTCACCTACAGTTTACAGGAGATATAACCGAGCAGAGTGTAGATCCCATTCTGATATTTGGCAGCGTTGGAGGAAGGGCACACCCAGGACTGTCCTAGGGGAAACACTATAAAACAATGGGCCATTAAAAAAAATAAGGTAATTTCTAATATCACTAGAGGAAGTTATTCTTTCTTACAGATTACACTCCTAGTAGGGGTGCTGTTCCTTTCTAACAAGGTCACCGGTGTGATTTGAATATTTCCAGCGGCTGTTTCAGTAACACCAAAAGAGGGAAATGACTGCTGCTATTTAGGGCAGGCTAATGAGAATACTAATGAGCACCTCACTGAATTTTCTTGCAATGTACCAAGGACTCTACCTTACAAGGCCAGAACATTTAGAAATAGAATCCATGYTGGCATTTGTAAGCAATCACTTTTGTGCTGGACATGGGCACTGGCCTGATGGGAAAACCAAATTATCAGTCACTCGCAGCTGGCCATGCCCAGGCCGCACACCGGATCCTCTCCCTCTCTGTTGCATTTGTTTCTTACTTTCTCTCCCAGCAGGATGGGAGAGCTATTTCTCATACAGCTATTTAAAGATGAGAATACTATCCTTTAAGGGAAAGCAATGCTGCTGTGACCAGTAACAGGCTGCAATGCACTTTTAGGTTCTCTTTATTTTAACATGTTTGGCAATAGGACTATATTAATTTTCAGTGTGTGCTTCCCTGTTGATTTCACTCCACCACCTCAAAGCCATGGCAGAACAATCCCTTCACTGTCGCTATGCTGGGGCAGATATTTCTTATCTGGACAGGGATGACCACCA
>NW_020454805.1:1425213-1519454 GCF_003342845.1 Nothoprocta perdicaria
TCCCTTCCCTTCCCTTCCCTTCCCTTCTATTTTCACGCTTGATAAACCACAAGCTTGATGCTGAAAGGTGCTGAACAGCCTGGCTGCATGCCAGAAAAGCATGTGCCTTGCTTGCAACATGAGAGAAATCTTCCACCTCTTCCTGCAAGGTGGCTGACCCCAATGGAAATGAAGGTCACCCAGCGTCAAGCATTATCAGGCTTGAAATACTGAAATGCTGACGGAAAAGTAAAAGAAACAGTGGCTCWCTGGCAGTGGATGTGTGAATATAATGCAGACAGATGAAGCTCTAGGCATATTTAGTGTATGTTACTTGCATGTTGTGGCACATACATGTCTCTGTCTTGCAAAAATTAAACAAAGAAACTGCCAACAAAAACAGAAAGGAGACTATTTCCCAGAGCAACACATTTCCCTTCTAAACAAGGATTAAATATTGCTATTTATATTTTTATATATATATATATATATATATATGAATAGCAAGCAAAACACATTCCCATATCATCTTTGGCAATACTCTGTTAATTATTAACATACATGCACGCATATGCCTTTTCTAAACTTGATCTTGTTTCCTTTCTCCCTAATAAATTTTCTCTGTTTTCCATACCATTTAGATACTTGCAAACAGTGAAGAATTACCCACAGAGTAGGCCTGGGATAGTGTTCATGTTTTCCTATTATTCTGGCTATGGGTTGGAGCCAAAAGTTGTTGTTAATTTAAAGAGGAATCCCATGTATTTGAACAAGATGTGCATTGCTATTGAAGAAATAACAGTCATAGTAGCAGGACCTCCCCCAGCTACCATGTCCCAGACATGTGCACATGCTCTTTATCCCACTTCTCACCCCACTACTGCCTCTGCTTACCAAAGCAGTAACTTTCTCCCAGAGTCTCTCCCACGAGTTTACCATGCTATAGGGCTCACAGCCAAAGAAATCACTTAGCCATATATTCCCAGATGCTCTTTAACTCTTCCTTCCCACCTACGCTGTATCATCTGCCCTGACTACTCCCTACTGTGGGACAGACACGTCAGTATCCAACTCTCTAGGAAGCTAAATGACTCCTGCATCTGCCTTGAGTTCCCATGGAAACTTACCAGGCCAGCTTCCGTCTCCTGACAGGATGTGCCTGCTCAGCACTTTCCAGAGAAGTAATATCTCTGTGTCCTTCCACTTCTCTCCCCTTCTCCTTCTTCCCATCTGGGAGGGAAGAGTGGCAGGGTCCTGTATTATGGTTCATATTGCTTCTCTTGTACTAAAACTGAAGTAAAATCTGAGTGCTTTCCAGAAGTGCAATAAGCAATGGAACTACTGTTTGTCATGTAATATTTGTTATTTTCCCCCATCCTCTCCACAGGGAGAAATCTGTGTGTGGGTGGATGGGCTATCTGAATTTTAAAAATTTATACAAGCATTCATATCCAAGCCCACAAACATGTATTTGTTTTTTGTTTATTGGAGGAAAGTTTGAAAAGCAGCTTGGGATAATTACAGTGCAAACGGATGAACTTTATAGTGATCATGCATGTGCCTTTGGAAGCATATTCCATTGCCTTGATATGGTCCTTCTGGAAAATCTATCATTGAAGCTGGAAAAAGAATATATGGTGCAGGAAAAAAAAATCAAAAATCACTTTGCATATACTGTATGACTATTGTGCCAGCAAAAATTTCACATCTTTAATAGTCTTTTTTTATTGAGAAGCTTTTATATATATATATATTTTCATATATATATATATATATCTCAATATTTTATATTGAGAAGCTTTTATATATATATATTTATGAGCACAGGTCTGCCATGCTATAATTAGTATTACTAGACATCCTAAATAATAGAGGATTTCTTTTATTCCAGTTGGAAGACTCATATGACTTACTGAAATAAGTTAGGATATCACTTTTCCTCCTATTTTTGGCAGACCCAAGCAGTGATACTCAAGATCCAGGTCATGGTGTGCTGGGTCTGGCTGCGGGCATGATCCTTGGCCTCCTCCCAAGTGACAGGAAGATGTTAACAGAGAACAGCAGCAGCTCTTGGGCCTGTTCTCCTCTCCCATCACCACTGCTCTCCAGGCCAAGTTCCCCCATCCCTAATTCCCTTCAGATTTCCAAGTTTTAATTCTCTTCCAGTTTCTCATCCAGTGTCTGAAGAGGTCTGTCACCAAGTTTCTGAACAGAAGTGGCTGTAAACCTCTTTGGTGATAGAAAGCAGGAGGAAATTCCTGATGGAAAATGTTAATCTTAGAAAAAACTTACCAACAACCCTGCAGGTAGGAAGATAAAACACTCCTTATTGGTCAAAATCTGATTTTATTAGGTTTTCCAAATCTCCAGCTTTTCCAAATATTGTTTTAAAGAGATGCTGCACACTGTGGAATATGTACTGCTAATGGTATGAGATATCTTCCAAGCCCAGGTATATCCCAGCATGGAGCTGGGACCTGTCACTCCAAAGAATGTCATGCTCTGTCATGCTTCAAGAGGCATGGCTGTCTTTTAATGAGGTGCTAATGCTTCTATAACTGAAGAAATAGATAAAAGCTATTTTTATATTAATGTCTGCACAGTTATATTTTATTTTTAGAAAAGCAGAAAAGAAACCCACCTTTGGCCAAAGATCAAACATGGGAAATTTCATTCCAAAGGGCAAATGCTCAAAAGATTTATTGTACAGTATGGCCAGCACTTGTCATGCTTTATTGCAGATGTTCCAGTATTAATGGTTTTCTATTAAGTCCTAAGATCAATAAGTGAAAATCTGAGCTTTCAATTATAAAAGAAGTTTGTATTCTTTAGCTAAACAGAAAACAACAACAGAGTAAGTCTTAATGCACCTAAAATGAAAGGGCAAATAAATAAAGCCCAAGAGTTACTACTGCATTTTAACTCATACTGTTTTTTTAGTTTCATTTTGATCCATTACTTTGGATTGGCATTATGTTATCCTGGAATGGAATGAAAAAGTAAGGGCTGTAAATTGACATCTCAGAAGTCAGAAAAGAGCAAGTTCCTTCCCATTCCTTCCCTCTAGCCTGCCTCATTTCCAAAGCATAAACATGAGAAGAACAATGCCGCTGCTGTTCCTGCACCCTCAGTGTAGCACTCACATAGCTGTGGAGGAGACAAAACAAGTCTTTTTCTTTTTTTTTTTTTTTTTTTTTTTTTTTTTTTTTTTTTTTTTTTTTAATAATTCTGCCCAACTAAGCCATAACAGGAAGCAAATAACACCTTACCTGCTGGACACTTTACATCTTGCTTCTGATGATATTACGGAATAACATCTACATATGTCAGCATACGTATGCCTTGTAGTTAAAAGCTCTTAAACCTGAAAAATAGTGCACTTCAAATGAAATGATTTTCAGATCATTATTTCTTGTTCCTTTGTTCACATAAGTATTTAGCTACCGAAATCAGAGGGGATGGAAAAGCTTTTCTCTCACAAAGGCAATTGATGTTTTTACACCTCTGGCTTTGGCCTCTTTGTGTAGCTACTGGGTGTTCAATAAACTGAACAACAAATACTATTAGTATTAAGTGGCTAATAAAGTCAGATTTATGTGCCTGTGTTAATAATAATCTGCTTGTGAAGTATGCATGCTTCCTTATTAGCAACTTAGAACATGATTTCCAAGAATATTGGATTGTTTCAAAGAAATAATAGCCTAGCTGCAGTCTAGGCTTTGCTAGTAAATAGATAGTGTGATCAGTGGCTTAATTAGCATGAACATCATGTATTTAACTGCTAAAAAGCTACAGCAGAAACTGTTTTGTTTTGTTTTGTTTTCTTCCACTGTTAAGTCTCTGTCAAAATAAAACACCTGGGAATTTCTGTACATGTACTTTAGCTGTATTCCCTTTTCTTTAAAGAAAAGTTAAGCATGCAAATCCTATCCAGATGATTCTTAAATTGCTTTGAGAAATGTAGTCATGAGTTGATAGCCACTACGAACATATTTGAATACGGTGTTAAAGGGGTCAAGTTAACTGTTCAAAGCCCTAAGCATAGAAAGGCAATCTATTTGTCATTCTAAGCCCTTAGTTTACACTGTTCTCTAGAAACTTAAAAGGAATCCACCCATGACAACATACAGCAAGCCCAGGCTGGTGGGAATGGATAAACTAAGCAATCTCAACACTAGACAAACAAACTTTTCAGAGAACAGTGTATGGCTTTCATTGCAAATAATGAAAGTCATGCAGTTCCACTTCCCTGTGGCTCCTGCTGAACACTTCACAACTGAGCTTCTCCTGTATGCACAAAGTATATTCTAAAATGAGCCCAAACCAGAGGTGTGGATTCGCTAGCAAGGACTAGTTCATCATTCCTCTGTACAGCTAAGCTTGTGTCATATGACATGATCTCAGCCATGATACACTTCCTCTAGATCYGACCTGTTTTGGTCTTTGACTGCTCTTGCTATTTATAGCTGTCTTTTGCACAAAACAGTTTCACAGAATCACAGAATGGTTAAGGTTGGAAGGCACCTCTACAGGCCATCTAGTCCAATGCCCCTGCTCAAGCAGGGACACTTAGASCACATTGCACAGGGTGGCATCCAGGCAGGTTTTGAAGACCTCCAGAGAAGGACATTCCACAACTTCTCTGGGTAGCCTGTTCCAGCACTCTGTCATCCTCCCTGAAAAGAAGTTCTTCCTCATTTGGAGACGGAACTTTCAGAGTTTCAACTTGTACTCATTGCCCCTTGTCCTGTCCCTGGCCACCACCGAGAAGAGTTTGGCCCCCTCCTCCATACATTCACCCCAGGTACTTATACATATTAATATGTATACATATTAATATATATATTATGTATATTAATTATGTATAAGCACCTCAGTCTTTATATATAAGTCCTCTCAGTCTTTACCAGGCTAAACAGGCCCAGTTCACTTGGTCTTTCCTCATAAAATAGATGTTTGAGCCCCCTTAATCATCTTTGTTACTCTATGCTGGAYCCTGTCTAGAACCTCCATGTCCCTCTAGCACTAGAGATCCCAGAACTGCACCCAGTACTCCAGATGCGGCCTCACCAGAGCTGAGTAGTGGGACAGGATCACCTCCCTTGGCCTGCTGGCAACATTCCTGCTGATGCAGCCATGATCCCTTTGGCCTTCTTGGCCACAAGGGCACACTGCTGGCTCATAGTTAACTTGTTGTCAACTAGGACATGGTCCTCCTCCATGGAGCTTCTTTCCAGCAGGTCAACCCTTCATCTGTACTGATGCCAGGAGTTATTCCTCCGCAGGTGCAGGACCCTGMACTTGTCCTTGTTGAACCTCATCAGGTTCCTCTCTGCCCAACCCTCCAGCCTGTCCGTGTCCCTCTGAATGGCAGCACAGCCCTCTGGAGTGTCAGCCACTCCACCTAGCTTGGTATCATCCGCAGACTTACTCAGTGTGCACTCTGTGCCCTCATCCAAGTCATTGCTGAACAAGTTGAACAGCACTGGGCCCAGTTCTGACCCCTGTGGGACATCACTGGCTCCAGGCCTCCAAGTAGACTCAACCCCATTTATCACCATCCTCTGAGCTCTGCCATCTGGCCAATTCTCAATCCAAATAAATTCAAATAAATCCAGTTTGTTTACCTATGTCCATATTTTGTCTTTTTCCTTACAGTTAGACTTGCCTACACATGCATGGCTGCTTGGATCAAGGTATGCTAGTTTAGCTAAGGCCTTATTCATTTAGACATCCAAAACATATAATAAAAACCCTGACAACTTCAAGTGTGCACATGTTTCAAAAGCATGACTTAGTAATGCTCAAACAGCAGTTTGGAACCTTATCCAGTTTCTTCCTGTAACGAAACAATTTTCTTACATATTTGCTGTGTGTTTCTTTATAGAAAGTGAACTAGAAGTGGTATTCTTACTTGAAGAGAAGTGGTATTCTTACTAGAAGAGAAGTAAGTGGTACTTAGTGGTATTCTAAGGTATTCTCATATTTTGGTGTGCTTTCAAATGAAAAATYGAAATACGAGACTTTATAGGGGAATTCAAATTCTATAACATTTTTTTCCATAACATTTTGACAAAAAGTTTTTATTTTATTTCTGTTTGATGTTTGCAGACAGCCAGTGATGACACCCTAAACTCCTTGAACTGACCAGATATTTGAAGTGGAGCTGCATGCATTTTTCTATGGTTCCCAAAGAAAACCATAAAGTGCTTTAATGTTATACATATGCATTATTGTATATAATATACAATATTTTGTATATATATAATAGCATTAGAATATAAATGTGCATACTCTTCAGTTCTCACTAGACTCAGTCAAATTCTCCTAAAAGAAATGTAACATATAAACAAACATATCAAAGATGTGATGTTCTGTACCTCTTGCTACGTATCTGTATAATTCTCTCTTCCCAAGCAAATAATTCCGGTCAAGTATCAGTATTTCAATGAAGTGAAGTTCACCTCCTTCTGAAGAAAAGCTGAATGACCATAATATTGATTTAGTAGCCAAAATAAGAAAGGGAAAGTAATCATAATTCCTATTGATATTAAACTAACTACATCTCTTCTCCATGAACTAGCTTTGATTAACAATTATTTGAAAAATTTCTGTTCATTTCTATATTACTTCAGTTCYCAGCTTCTTGGGAAATGTGCACTTTTATTGACTCATACATTTTATAGTATATAAGAAAATTATCTTCCTTTTTTTCCAGTTTCCAGTTTTATTACTGCAAAGTCTGTTTATTACCTTTTAGAATGTTCTTAAAAAGAAAAAAAAATGTTAAAAAATGTGTCTTGGTAGGGTATATTAAAACCTTACTTGCTATTTTACAGGAGCCTGCATTGTGCTTTTTCTTTATGTCCAGTTCCTGTTCAAGAGTATACCAAGGAAAACACRTCTGTGAAAGCAAAGAACATTAGGCACAAGCATCTGTGTCAAATGAAGGTGCTATATCTATTGAGAACCAGTTATAAAAATGATCTATTATTAAAGCCTTCAAATAAGAAGAATTGCCTATTTTCTAAATAGCTATTATTTGAATTCAAAAAATTTGATTGAAGAGAAAAAAAATCTGAAGAGAAAGATGCTGTTGAATAGGTAATTATCTGTTAGCATCTTTGGCATCTTATCCCCTGTGAGAATAAAGACAGTTGCAGTTTGCTGCAGTTGCAGTCAACTGCAGTTGCAGCTGAATTTCAGTTTGATACAAGAGGCAGAGAAGAACCTGAACACGTCTAAAATCTTGCCTAAAATTTGATCAAAGTCCTTACATTGGTTTTCAAAACAGGGCTGATTTTTCAGGGCTGAATTTTTGATTCAAAATTTGATTTGATTCAAAATCCTTCAGTGTCCTCTTTAGAATGCTCTTAGCAATCTTCATCATTTCTCAGACAGGAAGCTGTTTACTAAACGGGTAGGGTCTTCTATTTTACCAGCTACAGGCTACTAAAATAAATATAGATATAAGTTTCCATAAGTAAGCTAGCAGCATGTGGCTGGATACTCAGTTGATGCCCCCTCAATTAGAAGAGGCAAAAACAGTTTTCAGCAGCTGAGGATCTGACCTGCTGCTGTTTTGTATGGAATTATACACATTTGTTTGATGGGCAGTTTCATGGGGAGTTTAGTTGGTGACCTTCTCGTCTTTCTCCTTTCCCTTCTGTATCTACTAAACATGATTTTGAATACTCATATTGAGTTTATACTCCTTTCCTTTTCACATTCAACTGTTGAATAATTATGTTCTGAGAATTTTAACAAAGTCTTCAAAATATTGTGCAAAGCTGTGCAGCCTTGTGTACTCTCTACTCCCTTAGGGCCATAGCCCTTCAGTTCATAATTCTTGCGGCTCTTCTGTTGGCAGAAGGTAGGATTTTCAATGGCTTCATGTTTTGACTTGTTTTCTTCTTGCATGGCTTAGCAAGCTTTCGTATGAGATACTTGGGAAATTATTTTCTGTTTTATTTTCTTTTGTTTCTCTTTTGGTTAAATATATATTCTGAATAAGTTCACCTCTGTACAGTAAACAGGCACCAGGTTCTGACATGATACCTGTCGAGTAACCAGTAAATACAGGATTCAAGGTATGGTTTTACAAATGATTTAAGTGTTGTGGCAATGCAAACTGCTGTACCCAAAATTTAGACACTGTGCTCTGGGAGTGTAAAACACAGTGCTGAGTCACTAGTTTCCTGGAGAGAGTTTAGTTTGGAGAACGGTGCTTCACAGAAAGCAGCACTTTCAGCAAAGGAGCAAACCAGCAGGAAAGCACAGAGAGAGATTGTATCTGAAATTTTGCCTCTCAGAGGTGGACACTTATCTGAAGCTATCAAATGGGTGCTAGCCCAGATGTATCTGCAGATTTCAATGGGAAATCTACAACAGGTAAGCATCTAAGGAACCTGTTAGATGTAGGCTGCTTAATTATCTCTTCCCTGGTCAAAGCAGTCCCCAGAGAAAAGGTGCACTGGACCCTCTAGGTTTTAGCATCTCAAATGGACACCAAGTTTTTCATCTCTGCCAAAATGACTTGGGGCAGAATAACRGGAACATCTAAATGAGAATCAGAAGGATGCAAATACACATCCACATTCAAAAAGTTATTGTCCAGAGAGAGGGGCTGCAAGTCTGCAGTTGACTAAAATCACTGAGTAGTGAATGGGAGTTTGGAGTGAGGGAGACCTCAGCACAACMGAGCAACTCCTTTGCTGAGTATGCACAACAGCCAGACTTTTGGAAAGAGGTTGGGACTCATGAAAGACTTGCTGGAACTCGGTTAGTTSATCTCCAGCAGTGCAGTCAGTTTATAAAGTTTCCATCTTTGGCCACTCCTTCTTGATCCCACCAAGAGTGCTAAAGCCATTGTGGGTCTGAGAGGAAAAACARCTGACTGAATTTGGATGAAAAACAAAGCTCTTCTATTAAAAGGGTCAGTGGTGTGATTTGCAGGTTCCAAGAAGCTAGGAGGRGAAACGGCAACTTTAAAAAGTTGGCTTCATTGCTAGGAGTACTGTCTTGTACKCAGCTTGATGTGCTCTTGTACTTCAGCTACATTTTACTCCTACCCAAAGAGAAACTTAAATCGTATGGCYCAGCTCAGCAATGGGAAATAAATTAATAAGCTTTATTCTGACTGTCTGACAAGGAAAATTTTTTTCTTTTTTACCTTGTAAAAGGCATTAAGACATCATTGCACTGAAGAATTTGTTTAGGCCTGTTCATAGAAAAGGTGTCATGCAATCTTATTTTCCATTYCAAATTTTTATATGCTCCTCTCCCTTCAGCCACTGAATATTTGCAGTAAGCCCATTATGTTAGTCAGGCTGTGTAAGAAACTAAGAAGTCAAGCATTTCAGTTTATCTGTGTGACTGACATTCTACCAAATGTAAATGAATTATTGGAAAAAAAAMCTGTCAACTAATTAAGGGATGGAGAATAATTTATGTGTTACCCTAGGAGACTATGGTTCTCATATCAGCTCACATACGGACTCACTGCTCCTCCTTCGACAGAGGAAGTGCCAGGATCACAGCACTGGTTCCGATGCTCAGCTTGGGAGGCAGTGTAACAGCTCTGCTGTGAGGCAGCCTTCCTGTTTTGCACTCGCTTTGGATCTGACCTGGGACTTTCAAGAACTGACAAGTTAAGTGACCCTTGGAAAAAAAAGTTTATTTTTGGTGCAAAATGTGGAGTGCATTGAATATGAAACTCAAGAGCGGAAGGAGTAGYTGAACTGAATTTCCAACCCCACGAGGATAGGAGCAGCTCTGAGAGGGAAGACAGGCAGCAACTGAGCAAAAACATAATTTCATATGCCAGTCACAGATTAACTGAGATGGAGCAGAAATAGCTGCAAACAGATAAAGCACTTGCAGTAGTTGGTGGATGCAGCAAGCACTTTTATGTTTACATTTATGAAGCTCATCTCCATGTAGTTATAGATCACAAAGCTTTGATATTGTTGTTTTGAAACCTGAAGATAAAATACCTAGGATGGAGATATAAGGCTGAAGATTGTGATCCTCCCAAAGACAATATCTTTCCATGTAATTTGTCTAGATGACTGCTGCACAATGCAACAAGTAAAACCTTCCATAGCAGAAAAATAGGCAAATCATTTTGTTTTAAAAGCTAAAACAGAAACTGATTTAGGGCCTCCAAAGCCTCTGAAACCAATGAGAGATTTTCCATTGATTGAAGTGGGATCAGATCTGAAAGCTGGAGTCAGTGAAATCTTCAGTACAGGCATGATCAATAAAAATCCCAAATACACACAGAAGAATTCTGGGGGGTAATTACTGGTAAGGCRAAAGAGAAAATAAATGGATAATTTAGTGGATATTGACTGTAAATTTTTCTGATTTCAATAGGATGCCAGAATGCAAACATTGCAAATTAAAGAGAAATGGGCAAATATAGTTTCAAGAAAGAAAGTTGCAAGCACAGCATCTCATAAAGGGATCATCCAAATGGAATGGTAGGACAGACCATCAAAGAGAGAATCACAGAGACAGAAAAAAAGTATATGAGTCTGGAAAAAATATTAATTTTAAAATGTTCTCACATTTGGCTTTTTGTATACATGACTCAGTTATACCACTGAGCCCTGACTGACTTCACACCTATGTGTAAACCCAAATGAAGGAGTGGCTGATCAGACCTTTCCTTTTGGCTCTTCACAATGATTCTTTGCAGTGATTTGCTCAGACTGTTGTTGGGCTATATTCATCTCACTTTCATAGTCTCTCCTTCTTGGATTAAAAAGGATCATTTCTAATAGCATAAACTCTTTTGGCAAAGACTGTTTGGTCAGTATTTGCAGAGCATCCTTGAAACACTGTAGGGCCCTGAAGTGCTTTGAGTGTAACTACTGGTACCATAATATGAGAACTACTATATGATAACTATTACATGATAACTACTTACCTTCTCTGTCTTTGCTGCACCCCTGTGTGAATGACTCTTTTTTGTCCTTTAATGTGATTTACTGAATCACGATGAGTATTATTTGATATGCTCTATGCTGCAAGACCAGAAAGATGACTTTGCGGAGAATAGTCGATTGGAAAAAATGCTTGAAGAGCAGGTTATTATGAATCTTTTAAGTCATCTGTTTATGCAAGAGATGCAATGATAATAGKTTTTTTTTKTTGTTGTTTGGTTTTTAATGCAAGAATATCTCATATAACATCTTCATATAAGTATTTTAAGGAATTCATAATATGTGTGAAAAGAAAATGTAACTTCTAGCTGACAAGAGATCTTCATTCCCTGAGTTAGCACAATGAAACAGCCTACTCTTTCAGCAAGCACTGAATAACACTTCTTTGTCGGACACAGTACATGTGGTGCCTTAGCTGCACTGTTTCARAAGCTCAGCTCTGCAGCTTTTCTTGCAGAAATGCTCAACTGTGAGGTGAACTGTGTGTGKTTTTGTTACCCGCTTTATATGAAGGGCAGTGGCTATACTGGTGTGATGGACCAGCACACTAGCAGAGCCCCATGTCCTCTCTGGACTAGACTGATAAACACTGTTCCTTGGACACATTGTGGTCACCAAAAATGAGGCCTACTATCACTCCCAGTTAATTTATCCCTGCCAATATAAATATGAGAGCTGGTGCAGCAGAACATGCCAGCATCCCTGCAGATAAGCCTTGCAGGCAACCCAGGTGCAGGCAGCAGCTCACCAGTGTCCTGRGCACAGCTTGTGCCCTACCGCACATGGACTTATGCTAACGCATCAACATGTCCAATGTGCAAGTTTGTAGGTGCCCTGCAGATTATATCCTGACCTGCAATTTTTTTTTTTTTTGTATTTCCTAAATTACTTTTCTGATGAAAAAATAAAAGGAAGAAAGTGAAAGAATGTGTCCAGAGAAAGCAGCAAAAGTAAGCAATACTTGTGGTATTCCATTGATGCTCCTTGGAATAAGGAGGGTAACAGAACACTCCCAGTCCAGTCACAATTTTTAAATATTTTTATAATGTGTGACTTTTGAAGGCCATGTCTGATTGCACCAAATTTATGGCAACAGATACTGTTTGAAGGCTCCAGGTAGACTGAAGATATAAACTTGGTAAATTGCACAGAAAAAAAAAAAAGTGCATTGTACCATATAGCTGTAATCATCAAGCACATGATGTGCTGAATTTTATGACCTTTTTCTTCTCTAGTGAAGAAAGCCTTAATAAGTCACTTCTGGCTGTGCCATTCATGAATTATCACTATCTGCAAAAAGGAAGATAATATTGAAACCCTTCATAGAACCTCTCTCTCTCCTTAAATACTGCAGATGGATAAAGATATAAAATCCAGAGAAGTGGGAGAGGAACCTGTAGTCATAAGTGAAAAAAATAAGCCAAAGGACAAAAATTGAATTAAGCCAGAGTCTATTGTTTTGAAAGGAAACCTTTGATGTGATTTTTTTCCTATCCTAGTGATGGACAGGAGCACATCTCTAGCTGTCCATGGCTACAAATACAAACCAGCACAAGAGAATCTGTGGTACTCTTAAAAACACCTACAAGTCACTACCACTCCTCATGTGCTAACCCTTGCTCTCTAGCAAAAACCATCACCACCAGAACAGGTGGATGAGATGCGCTGATTAATTCCTTAACCTGTTTTACTTGCCCATTTCTGTTGAAATGAACCAGGTTTGCAAAGAGGTATTTAAGTTCTTTAAGCAAATGTGCCTTGTATTTGCTGAAAGGGATTAGGAAGGTTTCCATGAATAGTGGGGACAGAGAGTATGAGGAGATAATAAACTGCAGTATCTACCAGAATGAACATCTAGAGGGACGACCATTTCTCAGTTAGCAAAGCTGTAGCTGAAAGAGAACATCTTGACAGATAACTCCAAAAGCTAAAAGTTGCACTAGTGACCACAGCTACAGAATGGACCTTGTAGGGACCATAAAACAAAAAAGCCTAAATATCAGAAATAGTAGATATTTCTGATCTGTATGAGAATGCTGCCACTTTTTCACCTGAAACAATGGTTAAATGAAATCTCAGTCAAGGACAGCAAAAGAGGATGAGGGCTTCCGAGGATGAATATCCACATTACACAAGGCAAAAACAAACAAAAAAATTAGTAATATGAACCTGTTAGTAAACAGGCAAATTTTGTCACTGTGTTAGCTACAAAGTTGTAAAATGCAGAGAGGAATTGATGTGATTTACTTCTTATAAGGAGGCAATCTGAGGCATTTACCTGCTGAGAAGTGATGAATGTTTACAGATCTGGTGAGAAAATGAAAGAAAAAAAATGTATTTACAAATTTGATTGTAAAAATTGTAAAAGGTTTGCTTGTTTGTTTGTTTTAATTGAATACTTATTTGATGATATAACTAAGCATTCTAAGAAATCTATATTGAGTCTGTTTATCTGTTTCCCTCTATACAAAATACATGTCTTATTTAGCAGATATCTTTGAAGGGTATGCATGTCTTTTGCATGATTATTTTTCAATTTTAATTCTGTTTGTAAAAGAAAGTATTAGGGAGATCACCCAAATAATCTTTTACTGCAACTTGAACTTCACTTCTATGTTAGGTTTCTTCATCAGCATGGATTTTGCTAAGGTCTTTAGCAGCATAGGATATTACAAATGTTTAATTTCTGATTCTTTCTACATCTCTATTTTTGTCACTTTTAGGAATGTTTAAACTTTCCTTTTTGGTGCATTTTATTCATAACTTTTATTTTTATTTTTATTTTTATTTTTAATGGGAAATTATATTTCCAAAAATGTAATCTGTTAAAAAGAGAACAATTAATTCTTATGTTTATTATTTTTCCTTGGGAGACCAGTTTCTGAAATATAAAAGTTCTCAGAAAAGCTTACAGCAAATGACCTTGTAGGTTAAGGTGTTTCTTATACTAAAACAGCAATGTTTACCTGGAGTGTTCATTGTCTGGATGTCTGCCAAAATGATGACATGTGCTAGAGAAGGTTTGGAATTCACCAATATTACATGATCACACATTAAAAAATAGGACTACATTGCCAATCATGTATCCTACCATGCATACATTGTATTGAAATTATATTGAAAAACTCCGCCCAAATGAATAATCTGGTTAGAATCAGTCTATAAGATTAAGAGATGGCAGGAGTGATCTATAAAGTGAAATATTGCTATTGTAATAGTAAAAAGTTATTAATAATTTAATGTTTTCTGAACACATTCATCTTCTGCTGCTTTGTAGCAGCCCTCTTCAGATGAATCTTTAATAGGAGTCATGCATCTGATCTTAAAAAAGAAAGTTGGGATTTAGTTTTATAGTCATAGGGGAACTTTCAGGGTGGTCCTGTAGAGGAGTATTCTTAGGCAAACTTCTGATATGTTAGTATTACTCATGACAGAATATTAGTCTTTATCTTAAAGCCTATTTAGGAGTCTTCCAAATATTAAATACATAAGGAAACTGATCTGAAATTCAAATTCTAAAACTCAGTTGTAAAACTCAAGATAGTTTCTACTTTTTGCTTTGAACTTTGAACAGGGACTGGACCAGAGGACTTCCAGAAATCTCTTTCTATATTCTATGATTTTCTTCAATTCAATGAGAGTTTATCCAATGTTATTAATGGGACCAGTATTTTACCAGTACAGTGATAAACTAAGTATGGTAACCAACATTTTATTTTATTTTATTTTATTTTATTTTATTTTATTTTATTTTATTTTATTTTATTTTGCAAGGAATGTGTAAATAAAACAGGAAAATCCTAAAATTACAGTTTCCTGAGTGACTTTATCTGAATACCTTAATTTCTGCTTTTCTTGGTGCTACAGTTAGACTTCATTCATTATGCTTTAATGAACTCTCATGCTCTGCCCTCTGGGGCAGTGCAGTTGTAGCAGCTTGGTGGGATGGGAATGTCCTGCCCTGCGAGAGATGCTCTCTCCATCTGGGACTGGAGACATTGCCACTGAGCATTGCAGTTTAAGCAAACTAGAACATGCAGGGTCTGCTGTGAGAAATTCGCAGAGTAGCTGATTTTATTGGCTTATTGTAAAGGCTGATTTAATCAGATCATTTACGCCTAGATAAAGATGGAAATGTGGAAAAACTTTTTTGTGTGKATACTTTATCAAAGATTAAGAGCATTTTTTTCTTTTATAATTATTTTATATTTTTATAAATAATTATTTCCTTTTAACTCTGTGGTTTTATAGTTGTTACTAATGTTTCCAAAATATTGGTTTCCTTAAAATTTTATCCTTATCAAACTTTTTTTCTCATTCTCACACACAAACAAGAAAATTTACTCCTAGAGAATGTGTAAATACATTGTGCTCCCAGCTAATGCTTATCCTGACCACACCCATGCCTGAATGAATACAAAGAGYACAGGACAATCTATTTCCTCCTATGTCCATGAAGAATGCTGCCATTGGTTGATAGCCCTTAATTTCTTATTTTAAATAAGTTTGCAGTAAATATAAGATCAGCGTTGCACTATTACTACCTTCAAATTTCTAACAGAATATTTCTGACTCATGTTAAGGAAAATTTGGAGATGTCAGTATATATTTCCTGATCTTAAAAAAAAAAAAAAAAAAAAAAAAAAGAGAGAAGAAGAAGAAGAAGAAGAAGAAGAAGAAGAAGAAGAAAGGAAGAGATTTCAAAAAAAAATGCAGATTTTAATAATGTAATATAATGCAACATATGATCTGCATAATGAAAAATATACCGATGTCATTCCCATTTGGGGAATTCCCAGGGGCTAGTTTCTTTCTGCTTTGCCTTGGAATAGCCACAAGTATGTTTTTAATTCGGAAGACTGGTTTATTTAGATTATAATGGAAACTGGCACCATGTTGTTAGATCTATTCAAGCAAATGATTTTGTCATTAGCATTTTGAAAGAGATCTTTCTGATCTAGGATGAATACTTCCTGGTTTTTAAGGCCAATTTCAATCTAATTCAGAAATTATGTCACCTCTTTAGGAAAGTGATTAATTAGAATAAAAGGAACCTGCTGAGACAGTGGTCTCCCACAATTCATGAATCATTGTCTATGTTTCTCTTTAGATATATTACTTCATATTAAAGTTTAACCAAATATGAGCTTTAATGTTTGTAGCTTAACTAGTTTTTAACATATCATTGTGCTATGATTTTTTTTTCCTTTCTTGATTACTTTTTGCCTTCTTTAAAGGATACAAAGTTATTTTTTCTCTTTTTCTCTTATTTTACTCTTTTTCTCTTATTTTCCTGATTAGCTTCAATCAGAAGTTTTTTTGAACCAGCTCAATGGTGAAACTGTAGACCTTCCAGGAGTATTTTTTTTTTGTTTATAAATACAGAACAACATTCACTAACTCACTTTTGCAAGAATGTAGCGTGGCAAAATAATCATAATTTCAGTTATTAAGACAACAACCAACTGGTGAATCTAATCTATTGTTGTAATTTGAGGATGAATCCAGACTTCTCCTACCTAAGATGGTACTTTTCTGGCACTTAAAAGTAATGGAAATTTCACACAGTARTTTCATTTGCCTGTTTTTCAGCTTTCAGTTAAGCTAGAAATGCTTAACTCTGCAGTTATCTGAATACATCAGATTGCATAAGAGTTCTCTGAGCACTTAACTTTACTCAACTATATGTTTTCTATGGAAAATCCATATTTATCYCCTAACTAAAGCCCTCGTAGGATCAGGATTTTGCAAAGAGATGCCTGAGTCTGCAAAAAAATAATTAAAAATAATAATAAAAAAGCAAAAGTTAGATGTGATCAAAATTATGATTAATTTAATATTATTATGTTAATAAAGGAGCTGTTCAGCTTTCACATAACAATAGAGTGGTCAGAACAGTCAGTCAGAAAGGGATATATTACATATTCCAGGTGTTATTCAGCCTTTGTGTGACTGATCCCATACTAGTTGGAAAATGTCCTAACCACAGCCCATGAAATATCCTGATTAAAATTGGTCTTCTCCTTTATACAGGAACTTAATTTATCATGCAAAAGTGTACGAGGGTTCTTGATCAATCAAAAAGAGAGAAAGAGGAGACCTTATTTTAATTTAGTTGCTGGAACTGTGTTCTCAAACTGTGTTTTTTGCTTGCTGGAATATTTGTGCATTTTACGTTATATTGTCTCCAGGAAGAAACAAATGAGTGCCCTCRACTAGAAATAGACTCCCCCTTGCCRTATTCTTGTCTTCATTTTTCATGTGTTTTTACTATGAGAGTAGCCCAGCTTTAATCAGACCTTTGGGAGATGTTCTGCCTTTAGTTACCCAATAGYTTGGGGAACTTTTGGAGGTTATTAAATTTAATTTCCTTCTGGTGAGCACCTGCGAGAATCTGTGTCCTCCTAGTTCATGGATGAATGACCAAAACCGTTGTGGAAAACCACCACTGTGGAAAAGTGAGTACCAAAAGAATGAGAAGTGTTAAGAGAAACAATTAGTGTAACCAATCACATCTTGCTAGAGTAGATGAATATGGCCAATATTTTAGTCACTGCTGCGAGGAAGAATCTAACGCAAGCAGACTAGATTGTCTCCCTGACATCTTCAGCAGCACCTCTACTCCCTTGTCTTGGGGACAGCATGTGGRATGTAAGTTGCTCTGTTACATTGCTGAGGTCCTGGAAGTCGGGTGTTTAAAAGTTTGGTGGGATGTTCTAAGTTAGGTCACCGAAAGATTGGTAGACAAGATTCCATACGTCACTTTTAAAAGCAGAGGAAAATATTTCATTTGTCAATATTTCTAGCCTAATACAGAGTTCAAATACTAGTTTACYACTAAAACATGACCTAATGCTTCTTTTTAGCTCCATAGAAAGCATTTAGCCCCAAAGAGAGTTCAGTAGTTATATTTATTTAATTCAAAAATTTGACTTTTACTGAATATTAATTGGAATATGATCACAACCCCAAAGCAACATTTTAATCATAGACATAATATAAGCAAAGCAGCATTTTGCTCACAAATACACTACTACTGCTTTCAAAAAGAACTGAGCAAAACTGTATGCAGGCACTCAGTAAGTGCTCGGGATATCTCTACTTCTCACTAGAACTAAGAGTCCATGAATGTGTTTGAATTTTGTTTGAGCACGTCTCTATTAATACATASAAATACACATACTTCATTTGTAGCTCCAAATGGAAAAAACAGGTAGGATGCTAAAAATCATTCTATAGGTAGTAAGAACAAAGTTCAGCTGGTATTCTGTAGCCTGCTGTGGTTTTGATGAGGTTACTGGGTMCAGCTGATGAAGCCTGTTCATGCATAGCAAGACTTGATGAAAACTAAAGTGTTTACAACAACAGCAGTCCAGTCAACCTAAACAGTTTTATGACTACATAGGATACTGAAGGTTAAATCTATTTTACTGTTGTATTTTAGTAGAAATATACTGTTTATGCCATGTTTTTTCATAATCTCAGAAGGATTTGTACAGAGCGATCAATTTATTTTTTTCACTTCAAATTGTCGCTTGAAATGACCCAGGGGCTAAAGGAACAGAGATTAATTTGGCATTTTGTTTTCCAACAAAAATCATGATGTCCAAAGGGTAACCAAAGGATCAAATGTTATTTTTAGAACATAGAATGCATCAGAAGCTTTAAGTTATTCTTGAAATATTGATACATTTTGAGGCCAAAAAAAAAAAAAAAAAAAAAGAAAATCCCTTCAGCAAGGAAGGAGCTGTTAAATACAGGAAAATGAAAGGCAAAATACATGTGTTGAAGTCACAGGATAAGATTTCCAATTGAGTGGAAATTTGTGTTTGCCTATTGAACCTAGTAGGAAAGTAGTCTACATGTAGCCTAGAATCTTAAAGTGGATAATTCCATAGTCAAAAAAAAAAAAATTAATAACATTTATTCATACTATTCATTGCTTATGGGACTCCAAAAATCTTTTCTTACTTTGATATGTAGGGGATGAACTAAACTACAGAAATCTTCTGTCTGGGACAGAAGCACAGARCACTTTGTCTGGCACAAAGTCAGAAAGTTGTTTGTAACTTCTTACCATTCACAGTGGTTTTTTTTGTCACTTTTTTTTTTTTCAGATTGTAACAGGTCATATTCTAGATTTACTATAGTTGCATTCCCCATTCCAACTGGGAAGGATTTTTACGGTCCAACTACTTGTGTCTTTGTTTCTGCAAATGAAATTAAATATCATCTGTGAACTGTAAAGCCAAACTAAGTCAAGGTGTACACTTCATTAAATCCATCAAAAACAAAGAGCTTTGGTGAATGTTCACATTCTGTGTAGGGGAACAAATTCTGTGATGGATTCTACTTAAAAGGTAGCCTGGATTAAAGTAAACAAATCACACCATAATATTTCCTGATAACTTATACTATATTATTGAATATAGCTGGATTTAGAATACAGTCTCTTGGCAGAATTACATGTGTGACTGCTCCTAAAGAAATAGGATGCTCTTAAAYAGATCTTCAATTCAGATCTCTGTAATTAACCTAGACTATATTATGCTTGCTGATTTCAGCAAGATGTTTTCATTTTGACCTAGGAATCAAGTCTTTGAATAAGAAGGGAGTGTCATGCAGATAATGCTCCTTCTTTTTTAAATAGCTCACAATGGTATCTGCTCCATAGCTTACAGGGTCTTCTACAAATGCATGGAGATCTATATTTTTTTTTCAGCCTTCTTTAACTATTTCCAAGAATAAAATTTGACTTTCTAAAACAGTACGTAGAAGAAACATTCTGCTTTCCATAGTAAATTGTACATAGAATCCCACACAATGACAGATGAAAACAATAATAAATTAGACTAAAGGATAAGGAATACAAAAATACTAGGCTATTAGTTTACCTTTTTTTTTTTTTTCTTGGAAACAGCTTCACATTGACGTTTTAAATCAAGGAAACATTAGAGGGATATCAAAGAGTGTATAAAAAGAAGACTCAGCTGCCTCTATGTTTACTAACATTTCAGACTGAATTTATGTTATTTGTTTGTACTTCCTGGATAAATGCACAAGAACTATTTGTTGTTTCAGATCACTAGCAATAAAATCCTGCAGTTGATCAGCTTTGTCATTACCCTGCAGCTACAGGGAGAGGTTGGCTGCTGGCCATATTTTAATATAGTAATAATAATACTTAGCACTGTTCATCTCAAAAGCAATTTACACACATTAACTAATTAGGCCTAAGAACATTTACATGATAGGTGAATAGCATTCATCCCACTTTCAAAAGGGGTAAGTGGAGAGACAAAGATAAAATCACACTTTCAGCAAGTGAATAATTCTGAATGTCCACCTTGTGACACTCTCTCTTGATTTTCTGAAATGTTGAGTAGCTTTGTTTCCAGCTGGAGTCACCATACGCAGCTAGTGGTCAGCATCTCAGTGTATCAAGGTAATGGTACATTTCAGGTGCCATTTAAAAGGAGATGCATTAACTGACAGCTTCAGGGAGTATTAGTTTTCAGGCAAATTCTCTATGACAGTTGCACTGTCTGATTAATGACCACATAGGTACCCATTAGACTGCTTCTTTCCATGCATTTGCTACACCTGCACCCTCGATCAAGCAATCCAGGGCTATGGGATACTGTACCTGGCAGAGTCAAAGTTGGAATGAGCCAGCAAAAAATCACATAGGGTGTAAGTTGCCTAGCCATGGAATCTAATTTTTAAAAACAGGATAAAAAGCATCTCCGGATGCTTAAAGATGAATTAACATGATCATATATTTTTTTTTCTCTTACAGTACCACAATAGATTTGAGGTGCATTTCTGAGGTCCCAGCCTCATGGTAATAGACAATAACTGAAAATGCAACAAAGTGCATAGAATATATTACATACTCTGGGRGTTTTAATCCCAGGAGAAGGCAGGACATAAGGAAAGTTATAACAAACAGAATGGGAAAAAAGGCACCTTTTTTTTTTTATTACTTCACACTGGTCTTGCACTGCAAAACAAACTAACAGAAAACATATCCAAGTACTTAGTGAAGAAGAGAAACAGTAGTTCTTCGGGACTGATATAGAAACCTTCCTTTTTGCATGTGATGTTCAGATACCAAGGACACTGGCACTTAGCTATACTCTTAGAAGTTGGCCCTACTTTGCACTTTGGGCCTCCTGTCACGCTTCCTTGCCTGATGTAAATCAATTATAAGACCGGAATATTTCCTGCTAGCTCTTTGCAGAGAGGGTTGGTGTTCTCCTTCTCTGCTTTGCATGCAGCAAAAGCATCCTCAGTCTGTCATGGTGTTTGCTTCGGCATTGCTGATAGATGGACATTCATGATGCCAGTGTGCTACTTACACACGACAGATAAATCTCCCATAAACAGAGTTCCACATGGCGGGCTGCAAGCCTCCTGGGGAGATAAAAACCTGGAGAAAGAAGAGCTCACCTGGTCCTGCTCTGCTGCTGTCAAAGTGCTTGTCCAAGAAGTGGCTGCCAGCACATCCCAAACACATGGAAAGCAGCTTTTATTTTTGTTTGTTTTTCATGAATGCTGTGGAAATTGTAGTCTGTACAATTTGTACAATTTGTACAATTTGAATAATTGACTTGTAGCCTTTATCAAGGTAAACATTATAATATCCTGAAGTTTAGGGTGGGAAACCAGATGAGTGTCAGTCTCCTATGGTAAATAATTTAAAGAAGATTATTTAATTAACCAAGATCTAAGTCTTCTTCATTCACTTTTAAAGGAAGCATTAGTCATTATAATGGGATGTGCTGGCAGAAATCCTTTGGAGTACTATAGAGACAACATAAATACACCTTGAGAACACTTGTTATATTGAAGATCACTGGCAATTCTCAGATTTTGAATAAAATCTTTTGAATTCTCAGCAAAAAAGCCATTTGTTGCCACCCGTGCCTTGGTTTAAAGAACTGCTACCACCTTCTGGAAAACTGTAAGAGGCTTCTTGGTAAAATATGCAGCTTTTTTTGTGATGCTGGGCCTGAATCCTGTATCAGTTTTCAATTAAAAGATTGAGGTCTGACAACTTTAGAAGTATTGAAGATATTACTCTTAAATTATTTGAATTTAAAAGTATTGCAATAGCCTGCTGTGAGTTTTCCTGCTTATTGAACACTGGTTTTAAGAGATATTTTTATCCTGGCTATAGGCCATGTTGTAGGATTTGTGTAAAACTCCATGTAAGAAATGCCCTTCAGAAGAATATAATGATAGACACAGTGCTATCAGAGGTTTTGTCCAGGTGAACAGGATTTTATTGATTTGTCAAGATGGGAGTTCATGCCATTACTCCTTTCTCAGTTTTTAGAATTTTAGAATCTGTCTACGTGTGCAGACAGACGACAAGAAAAACTGGAGGAATSTGCCCTAGTTATGTGTGTCAGGGCTATAAGTATCCCTAAAATGTACACACATATMTATGTCTTTACTCATAAAGGTGAATTGGTAGGTTTATTTCCATTCCTTTTAATTCCTAACTTCATACGACYGTGATCCACACATTTACACCAGACTCTCATAAATCAGCAGGAATAGTAAACAACAAAACTTGGACCCAAAAACTTGAAGAGTTGTGTTAGTTTCTGCATTTGTCAAGTTTTAACCAATCACTCCAGGGCACTGGCAATGCCAGGGTTTGGAGACAGAATGTGTGAATTCAAAATGAGGCCCAGGTTGACTACACAAGCAAGATTTGGTTTCTGTATCAAAGATTTCTGTTTAGTGGTGTCAGTCGTTGGTCCTGCTTGAAGTGACAACTGTACTGCTGTTGTGGCCCAGATCCTGTGATTTTTTTTTTTTCTTCTTCCCTCTGGATAATAAGAGACAAGTCTGAAAAATGACAGCCCAGAACCATTTATTTGTTAGTGTTAAAAAGGGGAGAACTGCTGGTCGGTCCAGCAATAGAGCACTTGCCAGGTCAAAATGGTCCTAGGATGATGGCCCATATAACATCCCGGASATGTTGAGTATGTAAATGCCTTCTTGTTGCCAGGTGAATTTACACACATGGATGAAACATAGAATGCAAAACTATCACCAGCTTGCTCCACATTCAATCAGTGAGTGACAATCTAGACCTGTGTCAATCCCTTGGGGAAAAACCAGTACACCAGCTATCCAAAATCTCTGTCACAGGATTTAATTTCTATCTCCAGGGGCAGCCCTATCCAAAAAAATATTAAGCTGCAGTTTAAAATACACTAGGTCCTTAGTTCTGCGAAGATATTGTAAGTCCTTAGTCCTACCGTATTCAGCATCAGAGGACTTAAAGCTGCAGGACTTACACAGACTCCACAGAGATGTGAAGAGGAAGTGGGAAGGGGTTTCCATCTTGTCTGCRGAAAAAGATCCTGTGAGTAGGGGAGCGCATGGGAAAAAAGAGACTTAAATGGATGTGGGACAAAGAGATGACCAAGAGGAGGATATTGGAGTTTTTATCAATGGCAAAGGGCATTGTAATAAAAACAAGGTCATAGATCTAGGTCACAGAATACAGATCTTCCTCCTGGATACTGCTGCTGTATATCCAGCATGGGACATTCATGAAACAGGGTTGCCGAGAGCCCAGGTGCCACTTAGGCTGCTCCTGTGGTCAATTCAGTCTGTGGGCTGAGTTTTTGCCTTCTTCCATGAGTTGCTATGAGGCTTGTCATGAGTTTCTTTCACTGTTGATGTTGTTTTTACTTTTTCTTTTTTACTTTTGTTTTTTTAAGAAATGCTTCTGCTATCAAAGCATTACATACAAGTTTGACCTATATAGCAGACCAAGTAGGTCACTGAGTGCACATTGGACCATGACAAATTGATTTTGAACCATCACTTATCTGGCTCTGTTGCTGTCAAGGAGGATACATCAGTGTGATTAATAAATTATTTACTAAATAGATAAAAGCTTGCCACCCCCAACAGATATTCTGGGGACTATATTGTTTTAAGCTGCTGCACTAATTGGGCTTCACATTTGCTCGCGATTCCGAGTGAGAGGAGCACTAGAAGAGCAGTGCTTTTAGCTACCCACGGTGGTGGCAGAGSAGAGGCATCCAGTGAGTGTCTACAACAAATGATGTTCAGCTTAGTGTTTTCCTGGCACTGCTCCAAATCTCCCTCCTATCACTAGTCTTCATCCAGAGCAGCCTTCGGCACACAGGGAGCACCCAGCCTCATGGAGGCGCAAAAACATTCTGCTTCCAGCTTCACTACAGATGATGGAGCTTTGCAGMCCCACACTGCAGCCCCCCTCGCTTTCTATATGCACTGGTCTTAGATCACTTCCCCTGTGATCAAAGTCATCACAGTGGGAAAAGCACCCTAGAGGGCAGAAGAAAGAAGGGAATGGCAGAATCTTTTCCCCCAGCTAAGAAACCATCACTGTTTTTCCTCTCTGAGCTCACAAAAAGAAATAAAATAAAATAAAATAAAATAAAATAAAATAAAATAAAATAAAATAAAATAAAATAAAATAAAATAAAATAAAATAAAATAAAATAAAATGTTGTACCCCAGACAAACTAGAGGAAGGCGATGATGGGAATGCCTTCCACTCTGAAAGTATCTGTCTTAGACGTAGGTTGCCAGCTAATAATTCTGACTTCTGGGGTGTTATTTATGCTCTAGAGTGAGAAAAGGTCTCCAAAGGAGCATGAAGTGACTAAACATCTTTGAAACTAAATGATTTTTTGAAGAGTAAGAAAGAAGAAAGACAGAAGAGGAGGAGGGGGTAAAAAAATAAAATGAAAGGAAATTTCTAATTACAGTGGAGAGAGAGAAGCAAAATGTCTGACCGTGCCAGAAACCATTTGCAATATCCAGGCACTCAGCTGCTTTTCTGCAGTGCCTTGAAAACTCCGACAAAGGATCCTGGCTGCGTCAGATTCTTACAGGAGACTGCGTCTGGCTGGATTTTTTGTCACTGAAGGAAAGTGGTTGAGAACCACAGTCCTAGATAAAGATGTATAATGTTCTGGCACTTGAATCTATTTATTAGTCTCTTTCCTGTGGGGCATCCACTAAGCCTGATCACTAGAGAAAAGGACTATATTATAATGATTCTTAATTAGATACAGATGCAACAGTTTGATTCATTATTTCCATGTGCTGCTGTCAATGTTCAGTGCAGTGTTTTCAATCCTATTAAACCAGTATGCTAAATTCCTGCTTGGGCTGTCACGTTCCTTCAGGACAGCCTCCCACCTGCCCCAGCAACAAATTTTGCCTAAATTTCTGTATTTCCTATTTCTGTTTTAAGCTTTATCTGAGGCCTTCCTCGCCATATTATTGTGGTATTTGGGAGGACAACTGTTCACCTTCAGAATCTGAATTTGCCCTCACTGAAAAAAAAATTTAAGGAAAGGAAACTGCAGTGTAATATAAAATGCATTTTAATCACTGGGACTAATTATGAAGAGCAGTAAATCAGTAAGGGTCAGCGCTCTAACACCTCACTCCAAATGACAAACAGTAGTGCAGCTGCTTGTAATGGGATTACTCCTGTGAGGAGCTGCCCATTACTTTCAGTGAGAGATTCATGGCCAGTTTGAAAAACTATCTGAAAGATCATTAATAAAAGAATAATTACGTAGAAAGCTGAAGGCATTATTTCAAGAATTTCTGCAAACAATGGGAAAACGTCACTTATAGTGAAGTCTACAGTTGAAAATCTGGGTAGCTCCATATTTCTGATTAATAACAGAATAACAGACCTATTCTTATTCTAAGRGGATGTAGGAAAAGATGAAAAAGTGCTCTCTTTGTGGTCACATATACTAAACTGACTGTTAAATAAATAGAGAAAAAATCGTAATAAAAGATTTTTTAATCTTTATCTTAAATATCTTAAAGATAAATATTTTATCTTTATCTTAATAAAAATTGATCTTTTATAAGTTTTAAAAGCTTTGATTTTGAGGAATTTTGAGAGAGAACAGATTTTCTCCACTTTCATTGCTTTTATCTAATAATCATCTGAGAATTTTCCATCAAAATAACAGAAATGTTTCTGAGAGGCATATACTAAATTTCKATCTAACCTAAGTTAGATGATCATCAAACACAGACTTGCCCTTATCAGTTTATCTCAGAGGGCCCATGGAAGATAAAGGTTTCCAGGTTTGGTAGCTCCAAGGTCAGGTGAAGCACCTTGGGCAAGCAGTCGTGGGCCTCACAGACTGCTTCAGGCTCCACGTTGGTGATGTGCTAGGAGTCTTGTGGCCATGGTTTATCAGCTCCTGAGCAGTGCTGTGAGGATGTCATTACTCCATGATGAACTCATTGCATAAACAGACTGTCCGTATCTGCATTCATTAGTGTAGACATGCCTATGATTTCTGTCTTCCAGCCTTATTATGTGATCTCTTTACAGCCTAAATATCACTAGTTACCAACAGCTAGCAAGATATACATTGGAAGACCCACGTTATTATAGCCTCCCATAAGAGTTTGTAGGTAGAGACAGAATAAAGTGCTGGTTGGACCATCTGATAGACTGGGGATTCCCAATGCTGGGAAAACATCTACATAATTAAGGAAACAAAAGGTATAGATGTGATTCAGTAGGCTCCGAGCAATCTSTCAGAGAGACAAGCTGAGCAAGATTGTGAGGGCATGTGTTCAGGACATTCTTCCAATTCACTACCACATGCAAAATAAAAATCAGGAGAGAATCCTTCTGATTCCTTGATTAAATATCCTCAGGGCTTAACAAACAGAAAAATTACATATGAAGACCCATCTACTTCTCTGGCCTCTTCTCTGCTTACTTATGTAACAGAACATCTCTTTTTATTGGAAAAGTGGAAAATGAAAATGGTTCTCTGTCATCTGGGAAAAGTCTAATACATTAAATTCCCTCAGCCTGAGGCTTTGTTGAGAAGGCATGCAGACATCTGAGATATGCATTATTGTCACCAACCAGTGTCACTTCTACATGGCGTGACCCAGACTAACATTAAMAGGTTTGAAATAAGGAGATTGCTTAAGGTATGTAATCTGGAAAACTTACGAGTTGACAAAATAGCCTGAGCTAGATCTCTGAATCTGTTTGATATGTGAAAGTCTGTTAGTATCCCTGGAGGTTGCATGAAATTCATTCTATATTCTCCCCAATTCTCTTGAAAATAGAATCCACAGATGTATGGGACAGAAAGAAATATTAAGTAACAAAAAGGTAAATTCGAGTTTCATTCTATTCATTTCAATGTGTTGCGGCCAGCTCCTTTCAATACACATSCATAACGTATGTCCAGACATCAGCTCCAAAACAACCACATTGTTTTTCTGTCTATTAGAACATGCTGGATAGCTATTACGCACAAATACTAAGCTATTGAGAAAAGATATTCATAGAATGGATGACATTTTTAGAAATTAATTTCTGTAATTTTTTAACTGTTAACAATTCAAGTTAAAAAATAAAAAAGACAAATGRCATTTGCAACATTTGCAAAGAAGCACCTAGTTCTAACAAATCCAGGAAACAGTGAATTAGGAAAAGAAAGAAAAAAAGGAAGAAAAACAAAGACAAATAGGAAAAAAAAGGAAAAAAAGACAAAAAGTAGACTGTGTACTTTATTTTCAGTCTTGTCAGTGATAAAATGTCAAGCATATTGGTTCTCTTACTGAAATGGTCTTTCRTCTCTTAAAGGCTTGATCTATAATTAAAAGTTTTTCTGGTAGATGATGTTATTTATTCAATTTCCTTGAATCCCAATGCTGTTTTCCCTAAAGCTACTGCATCAAGACAAAGACATGGAAAAAGTGAACAGGGAGAAATGAAAGCATTATTAGATCTCTTCTTTTATTTATTATGTTTGACCAGGAAGTTTACCTTTAAAATAAAAAAAATCTTGATTTTTTTTTTTAATCTTTCATTAAAATGCAATGTCCTCTAGTTGATAGCATTTGGGCATCTTTCCCAAGTCTGCCTGACAACATCAATGGTTAGTTGTTGAGCTGCAGTGACCCTGTAAGCAAGCTGTCCTCTGGTATTCTGGCTGCACCTACTATTACTCAAGCAGTAGGAGCCAAACAAATACGACATTTGGATCTTTCCTACTTGTTCTGCAAAGCGCCCCACCAGGCATGGTGCATGGACAAGCTGCATAAGGAATCGACAATTCCCTGCGATTACACAGCAGGACATGAGCACTGGCAGCAGAGCTGAGAACTTAACTCTGGGGTATACAGGGCTGACAAATGCAGAGACATATTGATCCTCGGCAGTCTGTCTCATCAGCAAAGTAGTAATGGTCTGCATATTAACACAGTAGCCCATGAGGTTACCAAAGACAAGAAAGGACGCTGGAGCTTAGTGCCTAGAGGATGGGCATGCTGTGCTAGCTCCACTTCRCAATGCAGAAGGTTAACCAGCCACTAGTGCTTGGCTCAGAGGCCAACACTGGTAATGTGTATTTAAGCAGAAGGATTAAAAATGACTGCTTTTGCTAAAACATTTGTGCCATGCTGGAAATCATCAGGGCAAGCGAGTCAGATGTAAACTAGCAAGGACCAGCTAATTAAGCAGAAGGAAAATGAGCTCCATGGATATTAGAGAAAAGTATTATTTTAAATGTGCTGATTACAAAACTATTACAACTTAATAAATGTAAAWGTACCCAGCTGGGAAGACTCTTTCAGCTCTCCTTCGGTTTCTAAATGCTCAAGTGATGGATTATAATTCTCTGCAATCTCTGCAAATCCTATGCCAGTCCAGGCACCAGTCTGGAGCAGTGTTGAAAGAGCTGGGTCTCAGGTGGCGATGAGGAATGGTACTGCAGTGTTTGCTGGGGCTGAATGATCAATACTGAGAAGCTGCACTTATTCTCCCCCTTTCAGCAACGTCCCCAGCCCCATAGAATCTATGTAAATCTATAAATCTGTAGAAGGAACAAAGTAAACATTCAGTTCAACATTCAGATCTGTCTATTAATTTTAAAGAGAGGAACACTCAATGGAATATATTGTATTTTGTGAAATTTTAGTTTTCTACCAAAAATCTTAAATTGGTATGAAATAAACAAAAAAAAAGAATCATAGTATACTGTGGGTTTTGACAGATTATTGCTAAAAATTGTAAATACTGATGTACTATTTTAGGAGTAATTTGCAAACAATTTTACATCAATTTTAACACTATATTGAAATATGAACATTGCAGAACTGCTATTAAATGATAAATGTTGTTAGATATATGCTATAGCTCTTGTATTATTATAATATGGAGATAAACACTGTGATCAGTGATCAAATAACAATTCCAATTAATTTTAATGTTTGATTGTTGGTATTTTCTTCTAATAACACGCTGGGTGCTGTTAATGTTATCCATTATTACTCTAAGATGTAATTGAATCAAAATTTCCCATGAAACAGAAATTCTGTTTCCTAGGAAACTCTGGTTTCTTTTTATGTATGTTTTTGGCTTTTACTACGTACTTTTATTTTAAATTTATTTAGAGATTTTTATGGAGATTCTCAGTGTAGATTCTCTGGACTCCAGAATAAAGAGGACTAGAGACTGTATAAAATACGTCTAAAAATATGGTTTACATTCACTAGAGATGTGTCAGTTTTTTCACTGGAAAAAAAACAGGAGTCTGAAAATGGAAAAAGAATCACAAACTCTGTCATGGTTTACTGGAATCTGGTCAGGGATTAGAGCTCTTAGTCACCACGCTCATATAAATACAACTTAGCTGACTCAACATTTAAGTACACTTGGGATCTAAATTACCTTCTAAGTATTTTATGAGGACATTCTGCACTAGATGATGAAGACAAAGAAGATGAATTCAGTGATTTCATTATAATTTTAACATCAGAGCACATCACTGATATTCTTGCACTCCTGCATGCCAGGATAATGGAAAGAAACTAAAAATAAAGGACTATATTTAGGCATATTGAATACCATTTAACCTCATCCTATTCCTTACAGTCTTAGAAAAGGTCATTCTCCCTATCCATCATTTCCTTGAATGGAGGGGTCTCCTTCCATCTCAGCTGCACAGTGGAGATCTGAATGTACAGAAGTGTCAGGACAGGAGAGAGACAGGGGACCCAGAACTCTCTCCTGGACAAGTGAAAAGCCAGGGTTGTACTTTGCCCATCAACAGAAAGAAAAAATCTTAAAATAAATTGTGTTGTGAGTTAGGAAGGAGAAATAGCTTGACCACATGCTGTTGCTCCCATTTAGACGCATCCACAGAAAAAGCATAGATGAACATCAAGGTTGAGGGTAAACCTTGTTCCAGGACCATGGAMTAGAAAAACACTGCAGTGTCAGTGCAGTATACAGTACTGCTCTACCATGTGGGCTTGGAGAATATCTCTTATCTGTTTTCCTGACCCAAAGCCCTTGAAGATAAAGGGAAAAATCTCTTTGAATTCAGTCCATTTTGGATAGACATTGTTTACACAGTCTGATGAGTCTCATATCCTCTAGTCCCTACCCTCGTCCTAGGAGAGGTCAGTCGGGTGCATTGATTTCAATGGCAACGTTTCTATATAGCTGAGATGAAAATCTGCCCTTCTGGGATAAAACAGATTTGGAAATAGCTTTATTATTATAGGCTTTAATCATAGTCTTGACATTTTCCCTATGCAGTTTTGTGTCTGAATGAAATATTTGCCTCTTTTTGTACACAATCAAGGAACATTGTAGAGTCATTTGGATCAATTACCACATAATAACCAATAATATTGATTCCATTCTATTCAGTAATATAATATGCAGCACTGAATATATTAATGCTCAACACTTATTAGATTATTAGACATATTGTTGGTAAGCAATAATAATTAATAATTTAATATTCAATTGTATTGCAGAATCATGCTGGCGGAGTAGCTTAGTTGCAAATGTTAGTTTAGTAGCTTAGTTGCAAATGAAATCAAGTTTCAGAGAGCATCCCACTGCAGTACTTTAGCAAAGGACATGTTGTAATAATCCTAAAACATACCCTCCAGCTGATTGCTTCCTAGAACTATAAGGAGTACTGAAAGTCTAYTTTTTATTTAAATTATTATAAAATATTTTAAAATAGTATTTTTTTCTTTTTTTAATTTATGAAAATCAAGCTTTTTTTTTGCATAAATAGGAAAGGATACCTATCTCAGTTCCAAGAAACTTTTTTTTTTTCCTCTGCAGAGCTGCTTCTTGAACCTTGAGTATTCCATAACTCAGACCAAGGTGGCTCTTACCTTGAGGATGGTGGGGCCTGTCCCCAGTAGATGTCTATACCTTTCAGTAAAATCTCTGCAATATTTTCCTCTTACACTAAGTGCAGACAAACTGCCTGCTGACACTGAATCAAGAAAAGTACACCCAAATCGGAAGGGTGCTGGTCCTGTGCAGGGGCCATCAGCTGGTCTSTCCCCAGGTTACTGAGACAGACATTCAGTAATGTGGTCTGAGAGCACAAAGAACAATAGTGCATGGTATTATATGGGGGAATGGTCATTTTTTTTTCTATTTTACAAATGTGTAGTAACTATATATTCTAATTTGCTCATATTTCTGCATGATAAATAACCCATGCTATTCTTGTACAATATTGTTCTCTTAATCCCTGCATACACGTAAACATCAAATATATATAAACATCAAACTATATGTACATGCACATTCAAATACATACACGAAGTCCAGCACAAAATTTTCTGTGAGATACATACTAGCTAAAAAGCGTTAGAGCAGTCACTGAATCAGGGGACAGTCTTAAACACCAGCTTACAAGTTTGACTCAAATTAAGTGGTATCTTTTCCTACACGTCATCATTTTTAATTATTTGCACTAAGTAGAATGGCTAAAACAGTGACCTCACCTCATAAAAGCCTCAGACCAAACCAAATGCAGAAACATCAGTAGTTTTGCAAAACACATAAGGTTTATGCAGTTTTTCATTCCCTGACATTCTTATTTGTAATCTCCCCTTTGGCTTTGCAGAGGTTTAAAGTGGCCATTTGCGACAGTCATTCAGCAGTTCTCCCTCTAAAAAAAGCTGCCTGTAACTGCAAACTTATTTAAATGTGAATGTGTAGCTGATGTCTTGCATACAAAATAAAGCAGGTGCTAAAATATTAAACTCCACCACTGTCCACTGTTCATTGCATCCAACTGGTGCTGTCAGAAGCAAGCTGCTTGACTAACCAGAGCCTGTGATTTAGTGTGACATCTCAACTCTAATTACTCCCTCATCCTGCTTCATTTTCTCAACCTCAGATTTTCAGATTTGGATAGTCTGCATTCAAGGAGCTGGAGGTATAGTTTTGTGTAAGATCATCAAAAATGCACTTGCCTCTGAATGCAGAAGACGGTCAACTGTCTTGGGAGCACTGAAAATTTTKGCCACAAGGCTAAGTCTTTTGAAGGGCAATTTAACCCACTCTTGGATGTGTTTGTGGCTGGGTTCTGGTTTGCTGCAGGCAGATTTGTATCTTGAGGCTCCAGACTCATGTAAGAAGCTCGAGATTCACTCAATTGGCGCCTACCTGAAACATTCACACAAACCTCTGTCCCCAAACTTGCTGCTCTGCCCCATCTGCCAGGTACAGATATGCCTTTCTCCAGCTTATGAGATCACAAAAGTGATGGCACCGCTATTATTCCCCTGTGCAATTCTACATGAAGATTTGTGGCAGCGGATGAATCAGGTCATGTGGCAGGGCASCTCCAAACTACCCCACTGCACATGTGGACCTTAAGCAAACGGCTGATAACAAATTGCAAAGGAAATCAGCAGAAGCATTTTGAATAAATACATTCTGCTACAGGTTTAAACTGCCCATATACCTAACATTTCACCAGAAATRGTCCCCAATGTCCTATGAATCAACAGCACAGGAAACAAGAAACAACAGTATCTTTAAAGCTTTCTGCAAGCCATTGTTTTCTCCAGCAAGTGTTCTTCTCTCCTGAAGAAAGGGAATATTCTGTTGACATTACTAAAATAGTTTTCTTTCTTTTTAAGTTTGCCATTAAATAAGAAAATACAGGGATTTTCTTTCTTTTTGGAAAGAAGATGGGGAATCAAAGCCCTACTYTCTTTCTAATTTTTCCTCATTACTCAGAGAAGAAAGTCAAAATTCAAAAGCGTTGCACACCAAAAAGAAAACAAAACTTTCCAGACTATCTCAAAATGTCATATGATTTTTAAGGTTTCAATATATTTTAACATGTTGAAAYACAAAGCCTAATGGAATGTAGGGTTGATTTTGGCTGGAAAACCTTCATTAAAAATTCACAAGATTTTTAGGTTAGATTAGTTTAATTATTAGCTAATGTGGAGGAAGAACGTGCCTTTTTCCTAGGAAAAGAAATATGTCTTATTGACCATTAAAGCTGCCAGTTATTAAATGGTGAAATATGGGACCTCCTGTGTGTTTCCCCAGTGTCCACATGTCATGTTAGGTGGCAGGAGCACTGCCCTCCATGTCCAGCAATGTAACACAACGCAGGTGACGTGCCATTGCTGTGCCGTCTGATCATACACATACTGCCCTTGCTCTCCGTGAGGTGTCACTTCCCTTCCCTTGCCTTTGATTCCACCAGGATCCAGTTCAATTTCTATGCTCTGCTTTCAGTAACTGCTGTCCATGAGGCATAGGGCATCTCTTTCTCATTTCCTGAGTATTCTGACCTGTTAGACTTTTTTCTTTTCTCTTTTCCTTTCTTTTCTTTTCTTTTCTTTTCTTTTCTTTTCTTTTCTTTTCTTTTCTTTTCTTTTCTTTTCTTTTCTTTTCTTTTCTTTTCTTTTCTTTTCTNTTTCTTTTCTTTTCTTTTCTTTTCTTTTCTTTTCTTTTCTTTTCTTTTCTTTTCTTTTCTTTTCTTTTCTTTTCTTTTCTTTTCTTTTCTTTTCTCTTCTCTTCTCTTCTCTTCTCTTCTCTTCTCTTCTCTTCTCTTCTCTTCTCTTCTCTTCTCTTCTCTTCTCTTCTCTTCTCTTTTCAAAAAAAATACAGAAAATTTCTTACATACACACACACTCACATACACAAAGATCACATCTGCAATGGAGATTACTAATATTAAAAATCAGATCTGCAGAGTACAATTCTGTAGCTCCTGAGCACTTTCAGAAGCCCTTTTCTTGYTCTTTTCTCACACACAAACGGTATTCTTTCTAACTCACATATTTTATTGAGCTGTTACCAATGCCACCTGGACTGAGCTTACTGAAGAACGTATGCAAGATGAAGAATTTCTCAGGGAACATTGAMTCCCTCCTGATATTACCAATGATACCCGTAAACAGGGAATTTGACAGCTTCTGAAATAAAGCTGGACAAATTRGCTGTGTACCACTTAGCCTGCATGATGCATGGCAAACAGGTCTTTTCCATCAAGACTTCTCTAATCCATGGTCTCAGTCCATGTGTGAGGGATTTGCATACAATCTGTAAATGAATTGTCCCTAATAAGGTTAACAAGTCACATGTCATCATTTCCTAAAACACATTTTTTTTAGATTTCCATTTTTTATCCTCCTGTATTGGACAACTCACAGGATTTCTTTATTCATTTCTGTTATTTTTCTCATTTTTTTTTTATTTACTTGCTGCCTTTTCCTATGGTCTCACTAGTCTTATTTCCCACTGCAATACATTGGCTACAAGCAAATTTTGCCAGTACCTTCAGTTTGAATGGTTTGAATTTCCAATGGGGGCAACCCAACATAATTCCACACCAAAYTAATCTGTGGTTTTTATTATTTATTATGTTCATTCTGTGACTTCTGAGGCCCCAGCCAAAATAAGACCTTATTTTTGCTGAATATTTTATAAATATAAAACAATATATCCTTCCTACTCCAGGAACTATCTATTAGATATCTATATCTATTGTCCAGATAGACAAAGGACAAATCTCATGAAAGAGAGTGGAAATGAATGAAAGAATAAATAAATAAATAAATAAATAAATAAATAAATAAATAAGAAAACTATCAGTGGTGGTTCTGGCTATCTATATTATTTAAGAAGAGGACTGCATTTTTGTTATCAGATTGGAATGTACAAGCTCCTCTCTTGCTGTTTCGTGCTATTAAGAAAAGTAAGAGACATCTATAGCCATTTTCTGTAACGTGTTTATTTTGGGCAAGTGCTTTGAAATAGAAACACAAAGTGTTTTCCCTATCTTGGCTATTTTTGCCCACTCTGAAGTCTTTCCCCTCTGTTATATGTATGTGTGTGACAAGCAACACAGAAACTGAAGTCCAAAGCTGTTGAATTTACAAATATCTTTAAATCTCAATCTTTAAATCTGAAGCAGGGAGAGGGAGTGGGGATCCTTGTGCTGCATCTTCCCTTGTGGCAGTGATGGGGTCCCTGCCCAGTGCAGACAGRAGGGTCCCTTTTTCAGGGATGGCTCTGGCTGCTTTCTGCAGCCTGGATGCAGTAGGTTCAGCAGAGTCATGGAGATTTTTTGACTGTTCAGCTACAGGAGCTGAGCAGAAACCATTGTCCTCTGATACAGGAAAGACTTCCCAGGCGACCCTTGATGGCTCTGCCTGTAAGTTCAAATCACATGAGAGCACACAAGATGCTCTGCACTATCATTTCTTTCAGAAAACAAAAACAAACAAACAAAACTCTTTATCTTAGGCATTTCTTGCTCCAAAATCTGTCTACGATATACAGCAAGGAAGATTTCTGATATGTGGAACCTGCAAATCTTATTGAAGAGCAAATCAAAACACAAAAATTAGAGTTCTGCACATTGTACCCTACCTTTTCATTGCTACTGTATGTCAGTTTGTATGTGTATAAAAGCTTGATTAAAGACCATAATGCAAATAATTTAAAAATTTCTATTTCTTCCTTTGGCAACACTATCCTACAGTATAATTACATGATTTCTAGAGGGTACTTAAAATGAATTATAGGGTGTTTCCTTCATATTCTTGGTAGCAACTGAGCTACAGAGCTTAGTATTGCCTTCTGTAAATACCATTCCAAATAATCATGAAACATCCTATAATTCAATTATAAATAACCTCTGAGAACCATAAAATGATAAACTCCAGGCTGATGACACACACAGATGCATTCAGCATCCTGACTGTAAAATGAAACCTAAAACAAACCAAGCATTTTCACTTGCTTTTAATCTGCAATGTGCTTCTGTGCATGAAAAACACAAAGCTTATACAGTCTGTAACACTCTACTTYGAATTATTTTTGTCTGAAACAGAAAATTTAAAAACAAAACAAAAATCCATTATGTTTTCCATTAAAAGAAATAAGTAATAATTAAAGGTATTTACACAGCAGTGGATAAAATGAATATACTCAGGAAGAATCAACAGCCTTTTCAGGAAAAAAAAATATTTTTTCTAACACTTACTAAGATCATGATATGACATTTTTAAGGGTATGTTCCCCTGTCACTTAAGTCCCCCTTCTTGATGCACTCCTTAAGAAAAYCCCTTTACACTATCAAAAGGAAAAAGAGGTGTTTAAGGTAAATGTAAATTGGGTCAATCTATGGGCAGGTCTGTGCCTAAACTGGGGAAAAGAAGGACTGTTCTTCACTAGATGACCAAAAACCTGTGCTGGACTGTGCAGTGCACCACATAGCACCACATCCTCTTTCACTAGCTCCAGTGAGCATGAACCTACAGGCCATGAACCAGGAGACTCTTCTCCAATGTGAGCCTGGCTGGATGCATCAGGAACAAAGCCACCAACATTATCTAGGTCATCAGAGCAGAATGGATCCATAAATGTCTTGATACAGTGTGAAAAAAAGATGTGTGGATTAAGAACAAGATGACATGTTGGCTTGGGAATTTGATTCCTTAAAAGCCTGGGCAAAGCGTCACAAATGTGTGATCTTGAGTGTTGCTCTGACATCCAGCATCACTCTAGTTTTTAGATGTATTGTGAAGTGGGAGGGATAAAATCGATGATCTCTCAGTGAACTATCTCTGATAAATAAGTGCTACCATTTTTCTGAAAGCACCTGTTTCCTTTTCTACATCTCTTCTTGAGAGAATTTGGGATTTTTTTTTGCCTGAGAAGAAACTCTACTCCATATCCCAGGTCATCTCCCATCTGTTACCACCAAACAGGCTAGTTAATTTTGGGAATGCTAAAAACGAGTTTTAAATAACGTGTTTCACATTTGATGCTCCCCAACATCAGAAGGCAAGGCATATGGGGGAGCAGCAGTTGGTGGAAGGATTTTATCTGTGTTCTGAAAAACTAGTTAAAGGAGTTCTTGTGAGGATACACGATAGAAGTTAAAGGCAGATCTAGTAATTGCCATTTCACTCTTGGACTATTATTATGTACATACGGTGCACCTGGTATCGCTTACCTGTAATGTGTGTTTAGTTGTTTTAATATTCACATTTGGAATAGGAAAGCAGGCACTCCTTGTTTTGTGGTTTGTAGTTCTATAGTTCTTTGTAACTTTGCAGCTTTCCATTTGCAAGCAAACTCACGCTCACTTCTGGTCACAACATTGCCAGGAAAATACAGATAAGCTGAAGGGAGCTTGAAAAGGAACAAAAGTTATTATGAAGCTGAAAGGGGTGATGTATAAAGGAGATAAGTATGCACAGCTTGACTAAACAATGACTAATTGCTAGGACATAATAACAATTCTAAACGGAGTCTTAATTGATTTATCTGAAGAATACTCACGGCTTCTTTTTAGATGCTGTACTAATAGACTTATTTATCTGTCTAGGTTAAGGATAAAATTGAAGACTTCTGTCCTCATCTGATGTTTGAAATTGGGTAAAACTAAGGGCAGAGAACCATAAGCATTCACAGGGTTATTCAGATGAGAGTGGCACTTAAAATATTCCTGCATGAATAGGCCAGTGTGTCACCAGAAGAAGCTAATGGGTGTCCTGGAGTCTCATATGGTGATAAACAAAGACATTAAAAGATAATGGCTACCAGAGTCTTAACAGCGAATTAGTCTATTCCTAGACACAAACCAACACTGCCTGTGAATAGTATATGCTGAGGAACACCAGCCTTGAATTCTTGGTAAGGTGACTAGCATAAAATGTGTAAGAAAACTAGTTAAAAGTGGGGAAAATAAAGGATATGATTCTGTGATTCTGTGATTCTGTGATATGGTGTACATTTCAAAAATTTAAAAATATTAGTTCATAATATTCAGATGGTATAAAATGTCATAGCTGCATTGACTTCAGCAGCACTGTGTTGATTTGCATTAGCTGAAGTTCTGTCCCTAAATTGTTTAAGAAAACCCAGAATGAAACTATAATGAATTTATTTTTGGAAGGACACCATCTGGTGTTTTATTGCTAACTGACAAGAAGCAGGGAATGATAGTCTGATTGCTGATTGCAAGAGTCGTACAGGATTTGCTCTTAACAAGGGACTAGTGAGGATGGGTTTAACAAAGTAAATGTTTTTAACGGGTCCCCTCACAATAATCTACATGCTGGCGATGATGTCCAGCTAAATCCAGCGACCTGTACATTGTAAGCTGTCTCTCCTTAAAAATGGTGAAATTTGGAATAATGGTGCAGTTCTGTCATCTTTGAGAAGCAAATTGACCCCCTGTCTAGAACTTTGTTGTATCAAATCCATATTCTGCATGCAATGGCTTCAATATTTCTGTTGATTATAACTAGCTCCAAGTATAAGCAATCTCACCCTTCAGGTTTCATAGACTACTATAAAACCACATTCACAGTGTAAACTTGAATTTTCACCATGATATTGATTTCATCGCATTCTCTGGTTCCCTCCATCTTTCCCATGACTCTACACCATACACTTGTCTACACTATAATTCATTTTTCAGCTGTACTGGTACATAATTTATTGTAGAACTGTCCCTCATAGCACATGCTACCCTAAGCAAGGTAAAGGTAATTTTTTATGTTGTTAATTAATTTGAGGGAAAGAGCATTCAAGGCTTTTTTTTTTTTTTTTTTTTTTTTTTTTAAATATTGTAGCCGTGTCAGATGCACCTTCTTTTTTTCTTGTTCAGTGATAATTTTAGCAGAGCCTCAGGTAGAGACATCAGATTAAGGGACAACTGGACCTTTCTAGAGAAGAGTAAATGATGATGTTCTGAGCAGCAGCCGGTTTCTTTTTTCTTTTTTCTTTTTTTTTTTTTTTTTTTTTTTTTTTACCTCAGGCAACAGACAGTGACAAAGAAGTGCCAAAACAGTGTTTGTGTAGATAAGCATGAGTGTGAGTTATTTAGTAGTGGAGAGCTAAGAAAATGAAATACTTGTTTTGTTTGCCTATCTTTATCATGAAACACAGACATGATTGAGTGATGGGAATACAATGCAGAGTGAGGAGACAACTTCTCTTATGATAATGTGCATGGTGGAGGCAAAAAAAAAATTTCAGGGCATTTATATTCATTTGTATGATTAGTAAGCAGCAGTTGTAGAATGCAAAAGTGCATATCAGATAAGGTTTAAAGTCTCCATGTTTGTTGTGCAGCATCACTTTCTGTGAGGAAACAGATGTTTGGTATTGTCCTTCAGTGGCTGGGAGCTGCTCTTCCCACTGTTAACACCCAGGCTGGAGTTTGCTGTTGGAGCCCTTGGTGAGGATTCACATCAGGAAGGAGCAGTCCTTAGGCTTGAACTACAAGATGGGACCTCTGTGTCCGTGAGCTTGCAGTTTTCTACAAGCTGTTCTAAGACCAGAGAGGGGAAGRGAATGCTGTCCCAAGCTTCATGGCTCTGCATGAGATGGTGGCAATGGCAGCTGGCTGTACCAGCACCAGAATGGTGAAGCAGTGCTCTTCTTTCTGCTAGACATGATTTGGAATTAAATTTTGATCGATTGCCAGTGAAATGCCAGTCTGTACGAGTTATACACGTTCAAGGGACTGTGTATAATTCTTGGTTTCTAAGGAACGTTACGTAAGGATAATCCCATAGCTTCAGCATAAAGAGAGATAGTACTTTTAGTATCTTTACTTCTATTAATGCTGCATGGAAAGTATACTGTTAATATATAAATGTAATCACAATGGGTCTGCAGTTATGAATAAGTCCATAAATATTTTCCCATTAGATTCAAGGATACAGAAAGCAGTGTTCTTGCTCTTCTGTATTAATGTACTTAAAAGGAGATAGTCCTAAAGGAAAGCAGCCCCAGAGGGACTGCAGACAGTAAGGTAAAAGRAGCCATGTGTGTGCCTCCTGGCATCATAGTGACTCAAGAATCACAGCCAACACATGGAGAACACAAAGAGCATCTTCCTAAAGACAGATGATAACAGACCCAGCCTCCTTTGTCCATGTGAACACTGGAACAGGAGGTTTCACTGCAAGTGCAGCTCAGAGGCACCAKAAGTGGTTGCTCATAAGGTAGCTGGACTATGGATTCAGCCTAATGTTCTTCATGTGACTATGGTCYATGACAGCAAGCTTTACTGAAACAAAGGTATTTTAGCTTGAGCACAGGACAGGTCCGACAAACTGGAGTCAAGCTGGAAAATGAACTGATGAAAATACATTTATTGTTCTATGTCAACAGATTTAACTGGTTAAATCTTCCGCTGTCTTGCACTCTATGCAAGTGGCTCTATTCAGTCTTCTGTGAATAAATCTGCAGTTTAAATAGCAGATTATTTAAATAATTCATGTGCTTCAGTGTTTCCTTGACTTTGGCATAGAACTGCCGTGTGTCCTTGGGCAATTTATTTCTCCTCTCTGGCCTTCAGTTCACCATTTGCAAAATAAGGGTGCAGTTGTTGCTCAATTAATAGCGATAACAGAGAGGTGGAATAATCCAGAAAAATCTAAAGTGTGGATAATAGAAGTGATATATTAACATACATCCATTGAGAGGATCTGTGATGATGCTGACTGGGGAGAGCAAGGAATCCTGAACTGCCTGGACCTGACATATTTAGTCCATTCTTCACAATTCTGTCTGAACTCATTTACACCACTTCCAAATTGACGCTTACACAGGCTTTGGTGTTTCTGCATCTACTGCACAGGTCATCTGTAATGTGGATAAACCACATAGGGATAATGTGTGGATGGATATTATAAAGTACTTAAATAAGCATCAAAAATAGATAGTATCTTATTGGACCGATTAATATTGTGACTGAACTGGCTCAATATGGAATTTTAACCCCGATAAAAAGCTCTTCTTCAGCAAAATACCTTAGAAGTAGGAGATGTGGCAAAGAAATCTTTCTGAAATATTTTTTTTTCCTTCATTGAACATAGCGTTTGGAGAAGGGTACCTACATCATGTCCTGTTAAACACTAAGTGTAGTCTATTTCTATCTGAACTAGTCTATTTCTATAAGCTGTAATAGAAAGACTTCCCTAGAAGTGTTTTTTTTTTTTTTTTGTATGAGTCTGAGTACACATGTTGGTAGTTTCCTTTATCTATTACAAAGATAAAAGAGAGATATGTTAACTCTGATTAAATAGGTGAAATGCAAACCTTTTCCAAACAGTAGGCGACTTAAAGATTTATATATAATTTCAGTCTGGTATTTAGAGTTGTATATCATTATAAATCATTATAGAGGCTTACAAAAATGTTATCTAAAATCCAAAATATGAGAAAGATGCATGATTAAGGGAGAGAATTCCCAACTCTGAATAAGTTGATGGGATGCAGTGAGAATTGCTTTCACAATGAAAACAACTCAGAACTGTCTCTTTTGAGTAATTCAATATGTTATCACTTTGCTGATACAGCTGRTTGAAACTTCTTTTTTTCTTTATAATTTATTCAATTATCCAAAAGGTCAGAGGAGGCGTGTGTTGCAGTTGTTTTCTTGGAACCYATTGAAAGATGTGATCACTTGATGTTAAGGAATAAAGCATCGTACCAATAAATATTTTGCATATCATAGTAATGATCATAAATTATTTTTAAACCATTTTTTCCAAAACTGGAGAATCTGGATCATACTCATATTTATATGTTTTCTATTACAGATAACCAGATCTGCTTAGTCTCATCATTCAATCTTGATGAATGGATCATTCTCCTTTCCTTCTTTGATACCTGGGGTACAATCTGAAGACATATTAGAAAACCTGTAACTTGTGGCTGGACACTTCTGAACTCCCAAACATTCTTCCAAAATTTCCAGGTCATTTGCATCTTTGGTGACAAGCTAACAGTAAAGAATGGAATAAAATTGTAGAGAAGGCATTGTCTAATCACTTTAAGACCATCTGAAATCTTAAAACACTCAAAACTTAAAGATCTTCAAAAGCAGAAATTCCTGATCTTATCCTTCCTGTAACATCAAAAAAAGCCTTGTTTTACAGGTGAAGTGAATGCTGGAGCAAGTTCTCCTTATAAATCACTGTCTTCATATACGAGCTCCTAAATAAAGTTTGTTCTGTGTTTGCACTGATATGGACAGTGACTTTGATTAGATTGGATCCTTCCCAGATCCTTATTGTGATCCTTGTTAGCATCTGTACAGAAAGAATACTTTTTACAGGGGTGGGCTTACAAATGAAAGGCAGACAAAAGCTCTTTTCACGCTCTCCCAATATCGACCTTCTATCAAGTTTCAAGAATATTTCCTTCATAGAGTAGCTGTCTTAGCTGAATTCAGTACAAAATATTAATTCAATATAGAGACATGCCATTCTGTCACAACAGTCAGATGATTGTTAGTGAAAGGAATATGGATAATGATTAGTATTCTGTTCCATTGCAAGCTGCTTTTCCAGTGGCACCTTCTTAATTCTGGTATCTCTTGTGCTAGCAGAATCAGGATATTGCAGCTGAAGTCAGCAGCCCCATGGTATCTCTAGTCGGTATTTCTCTTGGAAATCTCTACCAAATCTACCATTTTCTGTGAATTCCGAAATCAAATTTTCCAAATCAATCTCACTATGCAGAAATTCTTGCTTAGTATCTGTAAGTCTAGTTCGTGAATATCACATATGGCAGAAATGTTATGTAAGAATAAACATTCCAGTAGCTACCTTAATTCAACTTCTTTGAGCTTGCAATTATTTYAGAATGCTATAGTACAATGGAAGGAACATAATGAGAAAATACATTATCAGTTATACAAATGAGATTCAATACTGAAGTAGTTCCCTGCACTGGGTAAATAAAATTGTTATTTCTACATCATTATGTTTCAATGGAATAAAGAATAGAAAGATCTGAAGTAAAACAGCCAATTAAAAAATATCCTTCATTTGACCTTTTCCAAGGTGTATTGCAATGAAACTGTCTTGTGATAGTAATATTCGATATTTTCATGTTTTATTTGATACAGTTGATGAAAAAAATCCATATTTATCGAATATTGCACTGCAGTTGATTCTAATATCAAGCCGCAGCTATCATCTCGAATTTTGTCTCCCTGAGAGCAAATGTCCATAGACAATATTTGATGAGTAAACTCYTCAGATGCAATTTGATCTTGCAGATCAAGAAAAATCCTTGAGTGGTGCTGTCTTCAGTAAAAACTACAATCGGTTTTGTGTTCATTGTAGAACATTTCCATGTGGAAAATAGATGACTATGGACTTCCACTCAAGCACTCAAATGTTTCTTAGCTTTCCTTATAGCAATAGCAGTTAAGCATCTCACATAACTGACAGAACTAAGGAATGAATGTATAAGATGATCTTATATTACAGGAGTACCCAAATGGTGATTCGTGATCACCGTATGCCTTTCCAGCAGTCAGAACTGTGTCATTTGATTAACAATAGGACTGCACTGGTGGTGCAGGAAATAAGGTAGCAGGTAGTGCTGTCCCTGAAGTTTCAAGGTTGCTCTGGGACTCCTGTTCATGTTCATGCTGTTCAAAATGATAAGAGCAAACCCTCTCGAAAACTGTTGTCAGTACCTGCTTGAGAATTATTCCCCCAGCTCTTCCTTCCCTTGGCTTTCAGACAAGTCTTGCAGCTCTTGGTGATATAAAGATTTTGGCAGATAGTTTAGTAAGGGAAATCTTCACTCTGATATAGGAAAAATAGTGTCTCTCTCATATTATGATTGTAGGAACTAGAGGGAAATTAAATGATTTGCCTAAAATCAAGCATCCAATCAATGGCAAAATCAGAAAACAAAACAAAGTGGCAGATGATTGGCTACTAAGTTAAAGTAGGCATCCCTAGATGTAGAATTCTTTTCCTTTATTTACTTTCTTCATACAATGGTCCCAGACCCAGTTCTTTCTCCCAGAGGCCCATCTATTAATTTCCAGTAAAATGGTTATGGGTATTTAGATGATTATGGAAGAGGGAGATGACCTGTAAACTCACTTTATTTAGGATAAGATGATATTCTTCTCTATTTACTCCAGCTGTACAATGTAAGGGCCCTCTTTAAGGACAACAACGCAGTGTCTATCAGCAAGCAGGATGCCTTGTTAGTAGATAACCAACTTCAAGGTCGATGCTTGTTCCAGCAGTGGACCAAATACCAAGGCAGCTGTCCGGCTGCTGCGTGACCATGAAGCTGATTGGACAGTCCTACTGTAATCCTTAGGAACTGTGGCACACTTTCTTTTAGGCAAAAAAGGTATTGTATCCRGGACCTTATAGGTATGCTTACAAAGGACTGAATGGTACCCTCAGATGTGTGAATCTGACACACCGGGATTGGCAGGGCAGATATGTAGCGTACATGTGTGGCTTGTGTGATCTTTCTTGTAAAGTATATGAGGATTTGTTGATTCTGAAATAAACGCTGCTGGACTATCCCACTGGTAGCCCCTGCTCMTTCATGCCACCACCGGACTACAAAGGTTTGAGTATTATTTTGACATTCTCAAAACAGAAAAAATAATCTCTCAAAGAAGGACCAGCCTTTATGTTGTCTCCTTTTTTTTTTTTTTTTTCTTTTGTACAGAGATATCTAATGTGCATTGTTCTTTTTATTTTGTGTTTTCTTTTAATTCACTATCTATGTAACATTTGACCAGTACTTTAAATCTTTTTGCCATCAGACATTTCTGTTTGCTATTATTCATCTAATCAATACCTCTTAGCAAGTGTGTCATTAGCTGTTCACAGGCCTCAGGTATGTTAAAAGACAGGAGGAATAAATGTAACACATGGTATTGACTCCATGTACCTTGTCTGTTCAGTGTATAATTATAAAATGATTATCTTAATAATTAATTAGGGCCAGCTGTGTTCCATAATAGCATCAGTGAAAATCTTCRCTATCAGAGAATCACATTATCTTCCCACCATCATAATGTATCCTGCAAATAACAGCTAGTGCTTGGATGAGTAATGACCGAATCTTCAGCTTTTGTAAAATGTCATAACTTCACTGAGTGATTGTAAGTATGAAAATATGCAGGAAACAAGACCCAGTCTTTTCATCTACAAAAGGGTGAAACGGATCTATGCTATATTYAACTGACTTAACATGCTCAGCCAAACTTTTTATTTGCTCATAGTAGATTACGTTATGAAAAATCCATAATGGTGGACATGTGATAAAAAAGAATGACATTAGAAGTTTAGTTTAAACGACAGAAAGTGGAATCTGAAGACCAGGAAGATAATATTATTTGCTTAAGGGAACTCAACAAGTCTGTGGCAAAATCAGGAAATGAAACCACAGGACAGCTCATCACTGAATTAAAACTGATGTGGTTCCTGAGTCAAAAGAATCAAAATCTGTATCAAGACCAGTTCTTACTTTCCTACAGCTTTCATTGGTACTACTGTGAGCARCAAGTCAAGAATTAATTTCAGAATTATTTGAGAGATTATTTCAAGATTGCTAAACACCAATGACTTGCAAAGGGAAAAATAAAGTTAGAAAAGATTAGAGCAGAGGAAAAAAAAGAGTTTCTTAGAAGCATTCAAACCCAACTGAGATAAACTTTTTTGCTAGTTTTTCATATGACTTTTATATTAATTTTTAATATGATCCATACTCTTGTTATTCTTTTCTTATGTTAGATATCTGATGATAATACACTGAATATAGGAATGTCAAAATTACCATCATGAATCAAATCATAGTTTCTAATACTTGATCTGACCTTGGGTAGTTGCTTCAAATGCTGATGTACAGATCATTAATATTGCTCAAAAATGGGCTGTACAGAAACATAAAACATGGAAATCCAGAGAGAATGGAGTAAAGGCCATTAAGCAGCACACCACCCAAGTCATTTCTYCATCTCTGAGAAAGTGCTATCACATAGATATTATTGTTCCCATTTAGGACTCACTTATTGCTTGCACTTAGGTCTAATTCAGCAAATGACTGACATGCATTAGGACAATGAGATTTAAATATAAGTTTGACTGTTTTCTGATTTAAGTCTTTATGACCTCTTAAATAATTGTGGAATTCCAATACTTCAGTTCAGAGACATCCATCAAAATAATGGGTTGGAGAAATGGATTGAAAACATAAAAAACATGCTAATCCTGGAACTAACAGATGAAACAAAAAAAAAAATAAACCGGAAAGAAAAGAAACAAACCTTTTATGGTTAAAGAACAAGCAGTTTTCTTACCCAAGAAATAACCTTCAGAAAATGGAAATGCAGTCCCAGTGAATTCCCTGGAGTGACATCTAAACAACAGCAACCAAATATGGCATAAAATTTATGAGGCAATTTAAACAGCAAAATGACTTAAAGAATGAACCAGAAGAGGTAATCTAAATATATATATTTTAAAAGGATAAATCATGAAACTGTGAGAGAGCTAAGGAGCAATTAAGGAGACAAAATATATATATATGAGAGAACCTAAGTGGATACTTGGCACTGGTCTCCTTTTACTCCAAAAATTTGCAGGCCTACTCTTCAGCTACTAAATATCAGACACTATCAGAGACTGGGGTGTCAACAAAAAATGCAGGAGCAAACTGATAGAATAAGTAGCAAGTTCATATTGCTGTATAAGATGAACCTAGAGAAACATCTAAAATGGTGGAAAAGATAGTACTGGCTAGACTATTCACTTTTTGTCTTTAATAAGGTATGTTCAATTAAAACAGTAGGTTAAAAACTCAAAATATTAGAAGTATTTTTTTTCTTAGCATCTAGCAAGGATTAGACATTGTCAGATATGATAATATTATCACACATATGCAAGAGCCATTCATGTAGTCATAATGGGGACCATAATAAAATATTTTGATATTAAAATTAAAAAAAAAGATATAAATCGGTGAAAAGATCTATACAGTACCTATTGCTAGAGACAGGATATTGGACTAAGCAAATCTTTGCTCTGCTTTTAGGACAGTTCTTAAATGTTTAAATTATCACTCATCTTGTGTGTCATGTTGGCATTCTTAATGTCAACTATAAAAAAAAAACCTCAGAAATAACAATGTAATGTTGTAAAACCATAAAGAGCAAATAAGATTAGGAAAGCCATTTCCTTTACTGGGATTTGTGAGCTAAAGGTTAACTTCCAATTAGAGTTTAAAAGGAAGAACTTTTATTCTGCTTCGGTCGAGGCTTTTAGCAAATCACATTTATATGTGCAGAACATTTGTATATTTCCTAATAATTTTCCATTGCGTTAAAGGCTGTATGTTTGCTGCTAGTACCTGCATGGTCAATTTGGACATAAGATATTCAGTGATAAGATTTGTTAATATTGCATTATCAGATATTGCTGTCTTGCAATTGATTGCAATCATGTTACTATTCAGCTGCCAAGTAAATCCTATTCACCAAACTTGTGTCACTAAGTGTAAATAATATTCAGTAGAGAAAGATTAATTCCTGTGTCACATTCATATAATAGTAAAATAGCAATAATAGTGCTGTATTAAAAATAACATAAAGGAGAAAGATGAATAGTACAAAACAATAGCCAATGTGTTTAAATAATAGCAGGCCCTAGGGATTAAGTAATACTTTGCATTTTTATAGTGCTTTCAATATAAGGATCTCAAAACACTTCACAAGCATTAGCAAAATAAGCCTCACAACACTCTTTAGGTAGGGAAATATTATTATGCTCATTTTACAGATGAATAAGCTTCTTTACGAGGAAGATAAAGCCAAGCGAGGTTCCCAAAGCCACAAAGCATGTTAGTAGCAGAATTACTAAATAGGTTCTTTGCTTAGATTACACAGAGACAGAAATCTTGACAGATAGAACAGAATCTATATATCCCCTTGAAAGTCAGGTCACGTGTCATATATTCATGGTCTTAATGAAAATTGCTAACATGAAAAAGATGAATTTTCATTTCTAAAGCCAAAAGGAAACTGTAGTGGAAATCTTCCATCAAAATGTCTGCAGAACAACTGCCTGCAGAGTCTTAAGGCAAAGCTCTGTTTGTTGTGTGCCTCATTGCCTACATATCCGCAGGGTCCTTGCTGGATTCACAAAAGGCCGATCCCACACTGCCCATCCTGACTTAATCTGCCTCGCAAGAACACAAACCCCTTATCTGCCAGACTTCATTTTTTTTTTTTTTCCTCTTTGCAACTGATAAAAACATACTTTGGCTCCCAACAATCTACACAGAAGAATGAGTTGATGTAGGGCAATAAGGAGATATATTTTTTTCTTCCTGTCCATACCTATCTCTTAACCGATAAAGTTATTGCAGGAATCTGTTTTACAGGTTTAAGTACAATGCGAATTACTACAAAATTTTCATTGCACCTGACTTAGGAGTGAAGAAGACAATCCATATCACATAGCAGTAGCCCAAGCTCTGCTATAGCATGTGTACAGGTAAATTTGAAGTTCTCTTGGGTTTACATACCTATAACTAAAACAGATTATGGCCAATCTGCTTTAATTTTATGGTTAACAATACAGTAAAAACAAAACACCTAGATATGGTTCTGCTTTTTATTTTGTTTTGTTTTTTTTTCAAGATGATGAAGTAAGAAAAGACAGCTAGGAAGACAGAGAACTTGGGGTGATCAACATGTAGCCCCCTTCCTTTCTACTTTTTTTTCTGATTGCCACTGGTAACTGCTGTCCTTGCTGCTCAGGCCCTGCCAGGACAGCAGGAGCTACTTCATTGCCAACAGAAGGAGGGGGATATACACATATATACATATCTAGGTGTATGCATAGATATGTACATATTTTGGACATTCCAGCTTTCTAGATGGGGTTACAGCAGCTTTCATGCCCTTATTTGTTAGCACATGCTTCTCTCYACTTTTTGCACTGCTCTTGTCTATCCCTTTCACCCATAGCTGCAGGGGAACCCCTGAGTGCTCTGATTGCTGGGAAATGCACTCATCTCTGCTAGTCAAACAAGGAACTGGATTTTTGCAATATTTTTAAGTAAATCTAATTAACTCATTTAAAAAAAAATCAAAGGAACAGATTTTTTTCCAGCTGGATTCTTTCTTGTTGCATAGACATTGGTAGTTGACTGGCCAGGAGCAGAGCTGGGGGCAGAAACATCCCTCCACTAAACAGTCCACAATTATTTTTGCTTAAGATGATTGCAAAGCCATAATCTCCATCTATTCAGGACTGTAAGCCTTTTTCTCAAAATTATTAACTGTAAATTTTTTATTTTTAGGAAAATGTCCTATTTTGAGTCATTTTCAACATGACCATACTTACAAACCTCTGTAAAACTGACTAACTTTAAAACTTATTCACAAAGTTTCTCCTTACTCTGAATGAAATGAGGGASAAAGGCAATAATAGGTTTCTCGTAACATAATATTTTCATTAAGTAGCACAAATGTCAAACATTTGGCTCACTGCTATTTTTGATTCAAGTAGAAATGCACTTATCCTGAAAACAACAAAAGACAGTCCTTAAAAAATGCTGTGACTCCTTGTAACTAAGTCACTACTTTCAATATGAAAGCCAAAGAACTGCAATTCACCACTGAAATGAAAGAATGGTACCATCATAAGTGACCTGTGTTCCTGTAATAACAAGGAATTACAGCATGAATCTTCCCATTTGACCTTAAAATTATATATATATGCTTCCTGAAAGCCTCAAACCTCCAAATTTCATTAAAAGAAAGTGAAGAACTCTAAGTTGAATTCTGAACAAAATGATTTTAGGAAAATCTTTCTTTGTTACCCACCGGTGGTCATAATGGTTTTTTTTTTTTTGTTTTTCTAGGCATAAATTTTGATTTTATTCACTTGAAGAATTCAGCAGTTGTTAGAGACTCAGTTCTCTAATCTTACATGCTGAAAAGTTTTTAAAAATCAGGAATAGAAAATATTCTTGAGGTCATTAGGAAACTAGCCTAAGAAGTTCTCCATTGTTGACAATAAATCTATGGTCCCAGGGAGCTGTCAGATCTGTTACAGGTTCTCCAGACAGATTTGGCAAGGAAGTACCAGGGCTAAAGAAGGTTTCTTGTAAATGGAGAGATGGCAGCTGGATGCAGCATTTCAGAGGAAACTGGAAAATTGTGACTCCTGGAGCTCCATGCCAAGCTTACCTCTGCCCTGAGGGTATCACATCAGCTCTGCCCAAATTTCCTTGCTGATGACRGTGGGAATCTGCCTCACAACTGGAATTGGAGTGCAATGAAATAAAGTCCCTCTCTTCAAAGAATAAAAAGGAGAGAACTTATTCTAGAGATTTGTCCTGAGTCTACTGAATTTAGTAAAAAGGAGGATCAAATTAATCTGCTATAAAAACTGCAGTTGGATATTAGTAGTGGACCTGAAAGAAGGGAAAAAAAAGCGGAAGCAATGAGAAAGGAAAACACCTAGACAAATAATAGTGGCTCAGCCATCCTAAATTCCAGAACCAAGCATGGTTCTGCTCTTCCTATTACCACTATAATATATTAAAATATATGCTTCCTTCTTTACATATATACAAGTATGTGAAAAGATAAATAAGTAAATAAATGTAAAATCACACCACTAACTTTCAATATCCTTTTAGAGTCAAAAGCATATTAAATGTGCTGAACTAGGATTCATTGACAAAAAGGATTTGAATTTTAGCTAATATGCCCAGAAGAGTAGCTTCAAGAAGTCAACAAACCTGGCTTTTTCCTTTTGCTAGGTAATCTGCTAGTGATTTAGGTGTTTCTATGGAGTATGTTTTAATTTAAAGACAGAAAATACTTACCTAATTTGTTTTGGAGAACTATTTGTCTTAAGATGCTTGACTAATAAAGGTGGGAAAGAGGATGTTGGACCATCTGCTTACATGTTGTTTGTGCTTATTTTGCACCTGCAAAAAAAGAACTCAGTTCCCATGTGTGCTCCCATCTCCTCCAAACAGCCCCTAAACAAACAACAGTTAGCTTTATATGGGAAGACTAAAAATGAAATAAAGTATCTCTTTAGGAGAGACTAACAGACTCCTAACCTTAGGAGACTAACATAAGCCCAACAACCGATGAATTGAAAGGATTTCAGCTGCCAGAGGAAACTGCTAGCTATGTGTAGACCACACTAATGTTAAGCATGTTTCAGGTTATTCAGAAATCATCAATATGTAACAAATTTGGAAGATTTACCTAAGAGATTTWTTGACTTCATCACTTTTCTGGAAAAAAAAAAATAAAATAGAAGGAAGTTACACTCACCTAGTGCAAAAGGTGAAGCTTCATTGACTTGGGTTGGACTTTTCCATTTGCAACAGCTAAATTTCGGGTCCAGTTTTGCCCAGTCAGTATTGCAGGTGCATTCTAAATAGCAGACATTTCTCCTGGAAACTGCTCAGTCGTTTTAGCATTCTCTGAAATAAACACTGGRGGAAAGGGCAGTATTTATGAGCCAGCTGAATTATAGTGAGAGGTTGATACAGTTATAGGTGATCTGAGTCTTCAATAAAGCCAGCACAGCCTGCTAAGATTCATTTATGAATGGCCATTTGTCCTGTATGAAAGAGAAACATTCGCAGAATTTTGATGCTGTGTCTGTATGACCACAAGGGCAGGGAGATGCACAGCTCTGAGTCCTTGTCTTGGCTGTTGGATCAGTTAAGTGACATTGATTATCATAGATTTTGGGCTTTTTAATGGCCCAGTATTTCATATGATCAGATTCAGGAAGTGCTGTAGTCATTTTATTGTGCTGATCTGCGTCTCACACAGCATCTGCATAGAGTCACGTTGCTGGAACATTTGGTTGTTTTATATTAGAGATGTCGAGCAGACTGGAACAAGCACAATTACCCTGTCTTGGAAGAAACTGAGATAATATCTTGCTAAGAGGGTGTGGGGTTATCACCTGTAGGCAATTAACATATTTGGACTATTTGGAAGAAAAATAAAACCATGAGAAGAAGGCATGTACAGTGTGTAAATTACTACATACGGTGACTGACCTTATATAGCTTACCACTGCAGTAAAACTATGCTGCCTTGCATTTCATTCAGCAGCTCTTGGCAGCATAACTGAGGCCTTAGAGAAAAAAGTCTCAGACAAAAAGCTCTGTACATAGATTGTTAGTGAATTAATTAGAGTATTAAGCAATGATGGAATTTAGTAGCCTAAATGACAAATATTCCAGCCCCACTCTAATGTCTGAAGTGTAGATCCATCCTTAATGCTGTTTCATTGCTTCAGCCTCCAAGAAAAACAGGATGCAATATGCCTTCTGTCTATGATAAAGTTTCCTAATACAGTACAGTAATGCAATTTATTTTCATACAGCATCCTGCATATAAAATATTACATAACCCTTTATGAGAAGATAATGCATTACAGACTCAGGCACATTATTGTCTTGCAGGAAGAAACTGAAGGATAATGTTGTGGGAAGCAATGGAGGAAATAGGAGCTGAGGCAAGAAAGTGGTTAAAAAAGAAAGTAGTGAAAATTCATGTATTCTTCTTATGCTCTTACCTGATTGACTCTGGGTATAACAGAGGGCAGGTCACAGTCACTCAGAAACAGGTGCTACATACACATAGTAAAAGATAGTTATTTTCATGGATGTCAATAGTCCTAGATGGTTTAAAAAATAGTGCTGTCCAAAAGAAATGCCTTCCATGTTAGATGGGCCATAATCTCCAGCCCCAAAAAATAATTTGAGATCTGCAGAGATGCATTCTAGATTCAAATTACAGCAGTTTGGAGCCAGCTCTAAATACTGTAATATAAAGGGCTAATGGAAATGGAAGAAAATAAAGCAAACAACCAAAACAATAACAACGACAAAAATTGTACCAAACCTTGGATCAAATAGAAAGATTTCAGATATGGAAGGGAAACCTACTTGCAGGAGAATTTGTTTATCATTTGAGTCACTCAAATTGGAGTCATTCTGGACTCTATTGTGAGAAATACATGTGAGCCAAAACTGAGCTTGTGAATAATTTGGAGGCAGATAGGTATAGTGAAGAGCAGAGTGGGAAAGGAAGAGACTCTTTGGGGTATTCTAAAGAAAGGAGATAAAACATATACTTGATCTGAATGAGAAGAAAATAATATTTAGTAATGGCACTTGTTATCAACGTTGTAGCAATTTATATTTATGAAACAGTTATAAAGCCTCAAAACCACACTATTTCAGCTTTAGAGACTATGAAAAAGCTCCCTCCCTTTCTCTCTCTCATTCTCCACCACAAAACAAATCCACAAGCTTCTGCAAAACTTGCCCAGAGAGCTCAATATTGCTATGGACCCTGAAAATGAAGAAATAATTTCTAGAGAGAAGGAGTGCTCAGGGTTCCGAGAGTGCTTGAACTTTCCATTGATACTGTTGCTCTTCTCCCCATTCAGAATTTAACATGTGGAGAAAAATAGTTATGGGTATGAAGGCTGAAGACAATACAGGTTTGGACATAACTACAGTGTGATAATCTTCATTACTGTTTGGAKACCTTGTACATACTGTTAAGAGTTTGGATACCTACACCACTGGACTTATGCATTCTGGTAGGGGAAGCAGGAGGTACATAGACACACTCTTCTCTTGTAAGAGAAGAATCCATCCATCCTTTCAACATGATCTCTCTTCAAGGAGCTCCAGTTGTCAAAACTGACACATATAGAACTGGGTTTCTGCTTCTTGTGCCACCTGGGATGGTAATTCTAGATATATCCAAGTTAATGAAGGCCAATAGATATGAATTCTTTTTCTGTGGTCTGAGATGGCTGGAAGAGAGCCARCTCCAATCTGGGAACCATATGCCCAGATGTCCCCATGCTGACAAACATCCTCTGCTTCAGTTTTCAGCTATTTCTTTGTGTTTCACTCCTGCCATAGAAGTCTGTAGCAAGTCTACTTACCTCAGTGGTAAGTCTTACAGGCACAAATGTATTTCAAGCACTCCAGTTCACATTTCCACATCTTAGAACATACCTGCTTCCAGTGAGGTTGAAACTAAGATGCTGAACTGTGAAATGGAGTAGCTGATGCATGAGCACATCTGCTGAACCAGATGTAGGGGTAGTAATCTCTGATAGAAGTGTAAAACAGACAGCTGGTGRCAGTAAAGTTTGAAGAGGCCACAACTAGATTCACCCAAGAAAAGACTGCTGAAATCCTAATTAGTTCACTCACAATGAACTAATGCAGCAATAAGGCTTCTGGATCACAGATGATTCTGGCTGCACCCATGTGTGTAAACATACTATAAATCTCCTTTTGATTCTTCTCCCATCTGTGAAAAGGGAACGTATCACATTTTTTGGAATATTTTCTCTGTCTATGATTTCAGCACTTCAGGACTGGGCTCTTACTTATTGTAGCCTCACTCATTACTGTAACAGTGGGAAAGACACTCAATAGCTGTCATAACTGGGCATTCTTATTGAATTCCAAGGCAAAACTGACTTTGACTTTAATAGGAATCAGAAAAGGACATTTAAAAAACCATAAATTACTCAGAATGTTAGAACTATGTAAATTGTTAATGTGATAATGATTCAAAGGTCTGTAAGATTGGGACAGTTTTCAAAGGTGCAGATTTACCCAAGCCTGTACCCMAGTCAAGATGTTTATGTATATCTTACATGCTTATGAACATCCAAGCAGTTCTCATACTCTTAGGATAAAATTCAGTGTTGTGTAGCCGCTTTTTAGAAATCATAGTTTGTGGAATCATATGAACATTAACTCTCAAGCATACTCCCATGATTCTTTCATTTTTTTTATCTTCTTTCTCTTCAGAAATCAAAGGTAAGTAATCAAAATGGTAAAAGCATGTGCTGAAATCTGAAAATTGAAAATAAATACTTGCATGACCATGCTGTCTGGAGGAAGGTTAGGGTAAGATTTGGAGGTATGAAAAAGAGTCATCATTTGCAGTTGGATATGGACTGGAAAGCAGCTGACAGGGAAGGACTGGAGAGAAAAGGGAATACATCTACAAGAAYGTTTTGGGGTGAGCACTGGCTGTGGTGAGCCTGGGCTGACTTTCAGAATACTAATAAAAGTTGCTGTTAGGTTTAGTCTCAGATTCACAGATTCACAGAATATTTAAGGTTGGAAGGGRCCTCTACAGATCATCTAGTCCAACCTTCCTGCTCAAGCAGGCACACCTACAGCATGTGGCACAGGGTGGCATCCAGGCGGGTTTTGAAGACCTCCAGAGTAGGAGACTCCACAACCTCCCTGGGCAGCCTGTTCCACTGCTCTGTTACCCTAACAGTAAAGAAGTTGCTCCTCACCTGGAGACGGAACTTCTTGTGCTTCAGCTTGTGGCCATTACCCCTCGTCCTATCGCTGGCCACCAGTGAGAACAGCCTGTCCCCTTCCTCCCTGCATTCTCCCTTCCTGAACTTATACATRTTAATCATATCCCCTCTGAGCCGTCTCTTCTCCAGAGAAGAGAAATCTCTCTCAGATTTATAATTTAAAGAAAAAAATAAGCCTCACTCATCTCTTGAAGGGGGATGTAGAAAGGGGCTGAAAAAGAGAACTAGTAGGGCAACAGGAGGATATAGCTACAATAACTTTTTAATCTGGRCAATAGTTTCTTGGTCTTTTCTGAGGCCTAGACTAAAGTTGGAGCAGTTAGAAGAGGACTGACAAACAGAAGGGTATCAAGCAAGGAGAATTTACAAAATTCTCTGCAAAACTTATTGGCATGGGCACTGGCTGGAGTCCTCTGTCCTACATTCAGCCCCTGGTTATGCTGAGGGTTAAGGTTATACTTGAGCATGGGAAAATACAGGACCTGTGAAAGGGAAAAGTGGGATGCAGGAGAGCTTAGATGTGCAACATTTAAATTCCTGTCATTTTTCTGGGGCCCACATCCAAGAATTCAGCCTCTGGTAGAGGCTCTGATAGAAAATCTTCTCTATAGAGATTCTCTGATAGAGAATCTTATATACAATAAGGAAGCATGAATAATTGCTCCACAGAAATTTTCTCATAAATTTTAGATCAATAGTTATATTGATATGCTATTTTAATAGATCAAATAGCATACTAAAAATAAAAGAAACATGCATTTGCTATTAGCACTGTTATACATTCTATACCACAGAATACTGTTCTCTTATCTACAGGTCCAAGGCAGTTAGTTACGCTATGTTTTACAGAGGACTGACCTGAGAAGAAACACCTAAAGTCTATTTTTGTCCGTATTTTCCTACAAGGGTTACTGTTCTAAAGCAGAATGAGAAAAATCTTTTATAGCTCTCTATGTCAATCAGAGAGGAAACAGAGTTTTGGACAATACTTTATGACTTTATTTYCCATGAAGTAAAGAAAACAAATAATTCCTGGCATGATTCAACAAAAAGAAAAGCCCTGGAATCCACTGTCATTTATGGATTATTCAAAAGTGAATTTTAGCTGCTTGTTAAAGATGTATTTAGAGATGAGTGATAGGAAATCTAAAAATAATCCACTTCACTCTAATACAGATTAATCAAAGAAGTCTAGGCTTGCTTACATTCATCACTCTGCCTAGGTTTTTTGCTCTAATCTGAGGACCTGAAGTCATACTCTTAACACTCTGTGAGGTAGATCAGTATTTCATTCCTTCTGTAAAAGAARGAAGAGGCTAAGAGGAAGCCAAGATACTTGTGGTCAAAAGGCTTCAAAGCACATGCTTCTAATCAAGCTTCTAATTCCAAACCTTTCTTAGATGTGGGCTGGAACTCTAAGCTGCTCGTTTCACTGCTTGATTCTACAGGTCACCTTCTGCACCATTAGACAGCAACCTTAATAGGAGCCTTATTGAGGTATTATGAGACAGTAATAAGCAATGTAGCAGGATGGTGACTACTCAAGGTACAAATTGAGCACTGAAGCACTGATGGAAAGAGGAGTGGACTAACCTCCTCTACTGCTATTGGTGGGCAGGTTTCACAAAGTAGCTTTAGACTCTAATACATCTGGTAACACTATTGTGTTTCTGACTGAAGAGGTGCCCTGGCTTGAAATGAACCTAKATTGGCAGAATGTTCTGCCTGAAACAGAATTTGATTTCACCGCAATATCTACACGCTCTTCTGAACACGGTCTTAAGTTCATGTCAGCTCGTTTCGGGAGGGTAAAGCACCTGCTGTGTGAAAGGACTGGTGCGCTGCTGTATGTCTGTTTGTTGCACAGTTCTGTGGTTGACTTCGGGATGGCAGGTCACCTTCCTGGGGGAGGGATCCTTAGGTGCCACAGAAGCTAATGAGATGTACAGGCAGTTTAAGCTTTGGATATCTCAAAAAGTCGTACTAAAAAAGGCACAAAGTAGTTGATAGCATGGACATGCAAAGCCAGGTCGGGAGAGGCTACATAAACTAGTCATTGAAAGGAAAACCAGAGAGTTTATTCTGCATTTTGTTGTTGTTGTTGTTGTTGTTTGAAGGATCATTTTCAATTGGAATAACCTAATAGATTTTCAGTGCTGCCCTGCAGCCTGCAAGGCACATATCAACCACAGTTTCCTTAGTGCTACTTGACCCTTTTGGCTTAGGACTTAATCTTTTCTATAATTGTTCTTCCTGGGGCAATGCACTGTCCACTTGATTCCTCCTCCCTGATGAAGGTTTTCTTCACTGTGTAATGTTGATTTTTCAGGATATTGGGCCATCTGCATGAATACATAATGTTTCTGCAATAGCAGTGATGACAGTCACTTCAGCTGTCCTAGCAGTCCCCAGTCCTATTTATTCCAGGATGTTGTAGCAATTACGAGCAGACCATACAAGCACTGACGAGGATCCTTTTTTACTATGCACTGTACAGCATGAAAATTGATCCTCCGATCAGTTTTGATAGGATAATTAATTTTACGTCATAATGCCTGCACTATGTGGCAAATTTGTTTGCATGATTCATATTTGGTTCTAATCATTGTTTACTCTGTTGTATTTATTTATATTTGTATCATTTATACATTATTTTACTTGTATAGCCAGCTGTTTCACAGTCAAGGACCTCATCACAAAGTGATATAAATCCTTGCTGCTGACCCCTGGGAAAGCTGGTAAATTAATCTACATGCACATAGACTTTAAAATTCTGAAATCTATTATAACCACCTTTCTCTCTGATAAATGACAATGACTCTTACTTGCTTACTTACTTATCAAGGGCCACTGTTTATGAATACTTCCCTGTATAACTATTAACATAGCAATCCTTAAAGATAAATGTGCAAAAGGTCATTTTTAAATTGTCAAAAGTCAGGCTATTCAGTACAAATGTCCATTCTATCCGGAGACTTATACAGCCTCATCACCATAGTATCTGGAAGGTGCATGCAAGTGTGACATGATTAGCATCTGTCATGTGTAGGTCTTTCTATTTTTTTGCACCCCCTGGGGAAAACTGTGCAAGGATTTTAAAAAAATATACGAGCCGTGCTGTGTGTTTATGTTAGCAAAGGCAAGGTCAAAGATATGTGCTTTACAAAGATATGAGTCTTTCACTCGTGTCATTTCAAGAGACACGAATATAGAAAGTAATGTTTTCTGTCCAAGATATATATGCTCAGAATCTTTGGCATATATCTTTAATTGTTCCTATTAAGGATATGAGCAGAGGCTGAACACAAAATGTTTAAAATGCCTTTTATTTCTTAACATGGAGAATATAGCCCTTCTCTTTCCCATTTCGTCTCCTTTTCATGGTACTTAAAAGAATAGTAAGATTTCTGTGTAAAGAAATAAATGTTTCCAGAGTCTGTGGGCCATTGGTATAATAATAAATGTAATGGTTCCCACATAGCCAATATAGGCTACTGTGTCAATGCATATTATTAGGCACCTTATGTTGGTGAGCTATTGACATGATAGATTGCAACAGCTCTTTTGAACATTTTCTCACATAAAGCAAAACCAGCAAAATTGCCTCAGGTCTCCTTTAGAGGAGGTACTAAACTTAGGACTCTCATGTCTCTTCCAGTTTTGTGTGAAATTAAAGATTTGATGACACTTGTTAAATATATTGGAAGATGACCCTGTCACCCTGGAGAGCATTTCTCCCTCCTCCACTTCTCCCCTTGCCCCTAGAAAGGGGAAGCAAGCCTTTGCTATTGGAGCAAGCCTGTCCTTGGCTCTGTTTCCATGGATACTCCCTTGACTGAAAAAGGGATGTGGGGAGATCGGAATTTAAGGGAGGAAATATGCTCCCACTTCCATTTATTGTCTGCTAAAGTGTTGCCTGCTGGCTAGAAGGAGACCCCCAACCTCACCAAGCAAATGCAGCTGCAAGATTTCCTCCCTCCATTTTCTCAACTCACCAGTTGCAGAAACACCTGAATCTTTACGAAGAGCTTTACTTTGCAATGTTTCTTTTCCAATTTAATCAAAAATTCTATTCTTATTCAGGAAGGGGATATTTGTTTTTGATCCACACTATTCTCTGAAAGGGAAACAAATTTACACTAGAGAAGAAAATAAGAGCTGCAGAAAATCACCATGAAGATTTCCCCAGGACAGAAACTACATATTCAAGGGCTCTGTGGTCCCAGGGGACTGTAAGAGCTTTATCAGGATAACAACAATGCAGGGGCTTCCACCACATCAGTGTTTCAATGAACATCATGAACTCATCTGCAGTTAAATCTGCAGTTCTGCTCAACTCAACTGCAGTTCAAATTCTGTTGTTAAATCCTGGAAGTCACTAGGTTTGCTGTCTAGTGACTAAAATGSTTTACCTGCCGTGGTGACCTGATGACATCCCCCACAGGTCAACGCACAGCGACCGCATGAACACCATTACCCCGCTGCCCTGGCAGCAGCTACAACGATAACCCGGCTGGGGAAAGCTCCAGAGAGGAGAGTCACAGCGAGGTAATAGACCTTGGGCTGTGCCGTAGTCTAGTCAGCCTGGAGTTTAATATAAGTCTGTTTGGTCCTTCTTATTCTTCTCTGCCTACAGCCTGTTTTTCATTACAGTGTGGTTTTTCCAAGATATTAGAGACAGCGGTGCTGCTGTAAAGATTACTGAGCCCCTTGCTCCATACATCTCAGAGGAAATATGGAGATCTGTGCATGAGGGTTGTGTGATATATTTAATACAATTTCATCAGCTATTAAGAAGTGCCTGGGTAGTGCTTTGGTGACCAACTTTCATTATTTTTCCAGGCTTGCAGAACTGAGGAAAAACATCTCTAGGGGGATCCCTATCTGTTGCTTTTTTCAATTACTTAAAGAATTCTGCATTGGGCTTCTCCCAAATGCCACAAGAGCACAAAGTATCCATCTTCCTAAGTCCTCATGCACTTAGTAATGCTTGTTGGCCTTTTGCTGTGAATTGTCTTTGCATCAATTGTTTTTTAGAGAAAGATAGGCCAAGCCTGAATGTTATCTGAAATGATTATATCACTATATAAAGACATATTTCCCTTATTACCTATTTTCTGTTTCTTCAGTCGGCCTAACACTGTGTTTTCCTATTTCCAATATGAAATGAGCAGACACCTTCACTGAACTGTCCAAAGAGACTCAAATCATTTTCTTGGAATTCAGAACCAATCACTATGTTCAAGTCACTGAAAAGATCTCTCTCACAGTACATTAGTGTTTACACTGCCCTTGTCTACCTRGGTTTGATTTTTCTCTAACAGAAATGGAAAACCAGGCTTCAGAGGAGAATCTGGAGAAATAAAGATGATAAGCAGCAGCAAGCAGCTGCATCACTCTTGCTTTCTGCCGTGTGAGTCGTATGCCCAAATCACTCAGAAGGGTAAGGAAGCAGGGGAGGGGAAAATGCAGTCTATTGATAAAATAGGAAGTTGAATGGATCAGACCCCTTTCCCACCTGTCTTCTCTTATCCATTCTTGGGATAGCTACCTGCTTTCCTCTTCCGTAGACAGTGTCATTGTTAATGCATCACGAATAACCTTTCACAGTGTGCACTTTCACACTATTTTCCCCCTTCAATATAAAAATCTCCCTGTAAATTTATGCAAAGCCTTTATCATTGCCTTGGTGTTAAAAATGAAAGGGATCTTCCTGCTGCTCATCAAATCCAGGCTGCTGGCAGCTTTGGCATATCACCAATTGTCTCTGATAAACTGTTCAAACTCCATATTATTGCTAATTTTGCTCAGCTTTTGCTCAAATGGCTCAGAAGGTCAGTTTTGTAGTTAGGAAAGCTTCTTGCTCCTTACTCGCATGTAGTCTCAGCCTGCTTATATGTACCTCCCTGTACACCAGGTTGAAATTCAGGTGGCTGGTTTATGTTCCTGCCAACACAACATGAAGAAGACATTCAGCTGCATTTAAGAAGCTGCTGTGCTCTGAGCAATGTGTGCTGTGTGTGCTGTGCCAATCAGGTGTTTCCAATCTGTATCTAATACCAGGTCTTCTTAACACTTTCATATAGCTATCTTTAGGGATCTGTTCTCCAAGATCTAGAAACTAACAATGTAACATTTGAGTTAGAAAGCGATAACTTAGTCTTAGTATTAGAAAGCGATAACCCTGAGTCCTAGTATAATTCTTTTCCATGTGTACCTGTTTTTGAAGTCTTACCCAGTAGAATGCAGTCTTGATCTTCAGGAATACATTCAAAATAACTAACAATTATTCTACCCCATGAATTCCAAAGAGTGCAGCACTTGAACACAAGGGAGTGTAATGGCTACACTAACCTACACTGCATTGCTGGGGCATTACGGCTCCTGACCAGACTCTTTACGGGGCCTCTGTGCTCCCCAAGCAGGACAGCAGCASAGCAGGAAAGGAACAGAGTCTATTCCGGTATATTTTTGCTTCCGTGTTGCACAAAGCCTTTTCCTAGCTCCTTTTTACCTAGGGACAAGTGGAGGTGAAGGATGCGCTGAAATCAGAGTCCCCTAACATTTAAAAAGGTCAGAGGGAGAGAGAAGAAAAGACAAAATAAGGAGAGAAAATAAGAATAATTAATGCCTAATATAGTTCCCTTTCCAAAGACCAGGTAGCAAGGGCAACTACGACAGCTGTAACATTTCCATTTCCTCCTGCTCTGAGTAGTGCCACTGGGGCAAGTGAAGGACAGCAGTGGTCCTGGAAAGACTGCAGCATGTAAATTCAGTTAGCATGACTGCAAGAAAAAAACAACAGTGAGCTACAAGGGCAATGAGTGAGATGTCACAGGCAAGCAGCATAGACATAAACAGGCAGGAGATTTTTGTGCACGATATTTTTGAGCTGGCAGTTCCAGTCAGGTCTCCCCTGTGAATAGTGTGGTGGGAGTGAAAGACTGCAAGAAGGATGCAGAGAGCATCTTGCTGACCATGCACAGACTGGAAAAAAAAATCAACAAGGGTCCTCTCACCTCCTTTCCTACTGCTAAACAATGCTGGAAGTCTGTGGCTGGATCATGCTGGATAACTGCATGTTGCTTTCATAGACAGTGGATGAAAGTAGGCATCCAAGGCAGAGCAAGTAGATACCCCGTACAGGTACCCATTTCTCTTCATCAGCTATAAAGAAAATATTCAACAAGTATCTCAGCCTCTGATTTTCAACTTTTAAATGCTTAGAACTTAAGGGATATGAGTCTGACCCTAAATATAAAGAATGTGGAAACTGTACTGCTGCTTGGATCGTCACAGCTTAAACACAACTCCTTTGTTTTGTTCCCAATCCCACCCGCAATGAGCATTAACTTGTAAAAGGAATATGATATTAAAGACAAGGCAGAGGAGAGTCATATGTCAGGCCAGCTAAACCTTATCACTGAAGTAACAACAGGGTATAAGCAGTTCTGCAGGAAAACAAAGCAGAACTCATATGTGCATCACATGCAATGAAAAAAAAATAGAGACAAACAGGAAAGAGAGAGAGAAAGAAAGAAAGAGAGAGAGAGAGAGAGAGAAAGCTGATATATTTTAATGTAGTTTTCTTTTTTTTCTATACATTTGAGTCTTTTTCTGAACAACATACTCTCCTGTGTGTTCATTTACACTTCAGCTAAGGGAGTTCCTGAATGAGGACTTTAGAAGTGTGGCTTCATTCCCGATCTCTGAAACAGATTCGCTGGGTAATCTGGAACAAGCTAAGTGATTTTGTTTCTGTGCCTCAGTTTCTCCCCAGAAAACTGGAGCAGAAGTGTCTTGATACAAATGTTTTACAACTACATCTATGTAACCATCCCCCTGTCCGTATGATATTTCTGCATGTTTCTGCAGCACTTTTGTATCCTGCTTATACTAATTTTTCATAAGAATAAATACCTGTCCAGTTAGATAGCTCACAGGTTTCTATAGCACGTTCCTCACTGTGAAATAATTAATAGCTTCAAAGAGCAAGAAATAGGGCTCTATTATTATCTTCATAACCAGATCTTACTGGAACTCCTTTTCCAAAAGTATCTTCATTTTCTTTGTAAACACTTGGAGCACTTCCTTGTAAAACAATGAGGAAAGGAAGATCTGCTCTCTCTCCCAAGGAGGCAGTAGAAACATTTCAAGGGGAAAAAAAAAAAAAAAAAAAANAAAAAAAAAAAAAAAAAAAAAAGCATATCTGCTTTGCTTCCTTAAAGCAAAGTACTCCAAGATGGTGAACAAAGAGAAGGATGAGCAATGATATCCTTCCTTTCAAGTGCCCACTGTAACAGCTGAAATCCCATAAATCATTGAATCAATCACCATAAAGCAGTCAATAATGTCATTCTGGATGCCAGCATCCGGCACCCATGCAACTCAAGCAAAGGGCAAAAATCCAAACTGAGCACAGAAGATCARGGAATGAAATAGATCTTGGCTTTGTGATTGCAGAATTTCCCTCAAAAACGTCAAATTCAGGAGATTATAACAATGAATATAAAGAAAGAGAAGCTGGAAAAAAGTAATTACCAGGCTGGAAATTCCACATCTGATGCAACTTCCTTCTGTGCTACAATGCAGCTCAGCTCAAAACCCTAAATATTTAGAAATGAAAAGACTGTGGGTTTCTTAGGTCCAAATAGGACAAATGACCAATTTCCTTGCCACTTCGTCCAAACTATTCATGGAACAATTATGCGTAGAACTCTAGCATCCCGGTTCTTGAMAGAAATTCCATTGTGTAAATGTCTTGAATGGTCCCCATAGTCAGAAGTTACCTATGAGTAATGCAGAATTCAGAACTTTCCTGTGCCATACCAGTCCCTCCTAGGAGAGTTTTGATAATAAACAGCTTTTACTGGTTTGGTTTTTCAAATGGATGATGCAGCAATGGGAACACAAATCCACAAGTAATAATAATAATAATAATAATAATAATAATAATAATAATAATGCCTCTTTTACTTCACTGATGATCTTGAGACTTTTAGGAATCAAAGAATTAGTGTTAATTTGCTCAAAAGCAGAGGATAAAAAAAAATCTGAGGGCTGTAGACCCCTTCCCATGCAGAGGATTCACTGAGAGGTTATAACAAAGGTACCTGAATAGGATAGCAAAGTAAAAAGATTATTCTCTTTTTTTGGTAAGTAGATAATCAAAAGTCTTTGGAATTGAAAAAGTGTGAAATGCAGTAAAGGATTTCAGGATGATATTAAATTAGTTTGAAGTAGATAATAACTGCTTACTTTAACATGAAATAGAGATAGGACATAGGAATGTTAGATCTTAAGCTCATTCTAAACAGTTGCATTAAAATTCACACAGGCAATACTGTAGTTTTTCATGATAAAAGCAGCAATCTGTAAATGTAACAATCTGTATTACAATTCTAAGAATATACAGAAATATTCTAAGAAGCAAATTTTAACAGCTTGTTATCACAAAATTGCTGTGGTTTAGTTGAAGCAAAGGAAGGAGAGCTATCAGGCATTTCTTTTCAGGGCCACAGATCCTCCTCCTCTAAATCCTCAGATATTTTGGTTTTCTTATCCATGAACTATCTCACACACATACATATTTGCGAATAATAGACTTTGTGTGTTCACTTTACATAATATTTAACAGATTTTCTTTCTTACTGGGTAACATTACAGTTGTATCATATGTATTTTACAGTATCATTATACATACAATGTTGTTAAATATTAACTTCCCCAGTACCCTGCAAAACATATRCTAGTTTCACTCATGCCTTTCAAGGAAACTTGATGCTACAACTTCCTTATTATCTCATTTACAAACCTTCCTCACATAGTTCATTAATTCACTACMAGGTTAACTGCTTTTGTTTCTTTATTAACAGAAACAACATGATTTTTCTTGTACTTTAATAGATGATTTAATAATTTAATYTATTTCATTCATATGTCAAGACACAAGTACTCCTGTATCTGTCATTGAATCTAAAATATTTTCAGTGAGGCTGATCAAAATTGTTTGCTGTTTGTATAGTCTTTATAGTGAAAAATGTTAGTATAAATAATAAATATTTTAATATAGTCAGTGTAGAAATAATATCTGATCTGTAAGAGTCTGGAATGAAAAAAAGAATAAAAGGAAAAATAAGATACAGTGTCTAACTCTGCTGCAAGGGGTCTTGATAATAAATTATTATTTGATAATAAATTAATTAAATGTTTTAGAGATAGCCAACTCTTATTTTTCTCCAAGAAAATCTTAACGCAAGCTTTTCTCTTTTGTGTGTATCATATGAGATACCTCCATGGTACTCATTTCACAGGCRATATAAACCTGAAGAGATATGAAATCAGAGGAAGCTTCCTGTGCTGTGAACAGAACTAATATCATATGAAGCTCTTGATTTTCTAAAGTTCTGCAGGTTTGTGGTAACCCTAGGAATCAACATCAGTGATAAAATATCATGATGTAAAACTCGAGGGAATATAATCTCTATTGCTCTAAGCTGGCACAATTCCATTTAAATCACTACAACAAGAGAAAATTTGATCCAAGGAGTAGCAGTAACATACAATAAACCTCTCCAAGGATTCCTAGAATAGATTTCTATTAAAAGAATTCACAAAATAAAATCAAGGCTTCGTTACAGACTTATAGAAATAAAGTAAATTTCAACTCCGAGTTAATGCTGCAGAAAACACACTTGATCTCTGTAGCCAAGGTGGACATGACCTATGCATTTATGACCTGAGAGGGAGAAATTTAAAACCGAAGAAGAGGGAATGGCCATCACAGTGCATTTCTAGGGGCTATTAGTAAATTYCCCTGGCAGTTTCTACTAGGACTATGCCTATGGGGACCTCAGAAAAGCTTAAATGTTCCTCCCATTCCTGTTCAAAGGCCTGCTTTTAAAAGTACTCTTTAAGCTGGTAATTTATACTGTAAAGAGGGATTCAAGGCCAAAAAACGCATCCACAGAATAAGAGCTTGAAGCAATAATGTTATCTGACCCTTTGGTTACCACCATTATATGCTGTTGTTTAATGCACAGTGAGTGCTTTATTTTGGTTGATTTGGCATTGAGCAAAGAACATTTCTCCTGGTTATTAACCCCATATTTAACTTCTATTGAAGTAAATATTTTTGCTAGATATTGTATAATAGTAATGATACATTCTGGAAATAAATTTTATAGGCATCTGATTTCTTACATGATTAAACAAGTAGTTGGAGGCTATTTGCAAGTGTGGTTCCAAGTCATTTTCCTCTTCTAATTCTGTGTGAAAGATTGTTTCCTGTACTCCAGTGAAGGATATTAGGACAAAGATAATATAGATACAATGTCAGCATCCTTTAAATCAAGTAGCTTGAGCTTGCAAGTAATCCTATGACATACAAGGGAATTGCCCAATGTGAGTRAGATTGCAGAATCAGGTCATGCCTGAATCGATGGTGTTGGGAAACATGAGGTATTTCCTTCCCTTAAATGACCTTGTGAGATGCTAGAGGCCCAGCCTTAGCCAAGAATGTAACTGGGGAACTAGCAACAATTTTCAAAACTCATTTCTCACTTAATGGTGTAGGCTGTGGAAAATGCCTCTACTAGTGGGCGGGGATAATTATTAAAATAAAGAAACTATCTAGTTACTATTGATGCCAAAGAGCATGACATAGTCACCTGTGAATTTTCCCAGGCCAGAAGACCAACTATGCTTAAAGCAACTCGGCTGCATTGATGAGAATTTGAAAATGACTCATGGAGCAGATTACTGAGAACTTTTATTTAAAAAGTACATTCTATTTATACTGATATATTAAACAAGACACTAACTTTATTAGAACCCATTAAAACCTAAGGACTGTAATCTCAGTTTAGGTAAACTGTCTGAACTATATAGAACTGAATATGATTCAATAGACATCAAGTTTACAGTATTCAGCTTAATTAAAATTAAATATTTATCTAAGGCAGTTCTTCACCTCATCATATTTCCTCCAAATAGCAAAACACCAAGCCAGAGCTGTCCACCTTGTACATATACGACAAATCCCAAATCAGCTTGTATGCCTAATTTCTCAAATTGTTACATTTAAACATAATTTACTAAACCAGCTGTGAAGCCTGCTGGATTGCATTATTCTCCTTTCATGCCCCATCTCAATGCTCATGTCTTGTCATTATCCGCTGTTTTCCGTAGTGATTGTTTCCAACAAGGGTAGCTCTATTCTATTGAACAGCGCGCCATGTAAAGATCCCCGCAGCTCCCACTGAATTGGTAGTAGTATAATGCTTGGCCTCAGCTATTTATCTTTGTTTCTAGGACTTAAATACATCTTAGTGGTACAATATAGACACAGTAGTATGCACAGGGCTAATTCAGAGTTATCTCACATGACAAATAGACCTTCATCACTGAGATGATGTTTAATGGCAGGATCCCAAGTGCAGGCACACCTCTACAGGAGCTCTCGGATAGGAAAAAAGGCTATTTGAAAAGGGAAGAAAAGTTGGTGCATAATGTGGGATTTATAGTCCTTCTCTATTGTAATTAGGTCAGGAGCAGGGCTTGTGAGGAGTAGGGTATGTGAAACAGTGCTACTATTTAGGTTTTTTAAACTGCAGAATGAGATAAACACAGCCCTGGAGTACATACATGATGTTGAATTTGTATTTTTCCCATAATTCTAAGGCCAGATTATTAATAGACCTATTGCATCTCTCAGATGACAAAGAACTTGTAGCCTAATTGTAATGTCTCCCTATATAGTCTAAAATGCTCAAGTGGCAAAAGCTTTTGTGTATATTTTGCAGCACTGCAGAATTAAATTTTGCAGCCGAATTGAGGCTGTGTGAAAGCTGCTGGTGCACACCCTGGAGCTAGGCAGCAAGGCTGAATGGCAACCACAGGCAATGCAGTGACTCCTACACATATTGTGTGTTATTGGCCCAAGGCTTGCATAAAGAGTGGGTCCTAGCTTTCTTTCTGTTTTTCCCTTTATCTTCCCCGGTCAAAAGAAGTAAACCAGTTCCTCCCTGGCAAAATTCCCATGTTTTTCCCTGGCTAGTCCTTGCATTAATTGCTCCAGTCCCTCTGCATTCAGGACTTTGGTCCTGATAAGACCTGGGCCTGTTGCTTTCTTGCCAAAGTCCTGTTTTTGCAGCTGTTTCACCTACTAAATTCAGCGCAGGTGTACCTGCATTGTCTGACCATTCATGAGGTCCTGCAGAAAGTGAAAYTCAATAGGGAAAACACATATTCACGGCGAAGTGGTGCTTTTTATTTTAAAAGAGTCACCACATGTCCACACTGTCACCGCCGAGTTCCTCACAGGTGCAAAAGCCATGTGTTGTAGTAATGGTTTAGTTACTTCAAAATTCACATAGCAGAAGTGTTAGCACAATATGCATCTTTTTCTTGCAAGAACTGAGACTATGAACTTGATTTGACATTTTTTGAGAGAGAGAATGGCATTGAGAGGGAATGGCATTTCCTTAAATTAATAATGACAAATCAATAATATCTCTTTGACTACATGTGTTTTTGAATGAAAGCTGTACGATATTTTAGTTATGTTCTGTTAAAGAAATAGAAAATCATTTTAGATTTGATTTTTTTAATATCACATCTTATTGTTTCAAGACTATATACTTTGATTTTGATGCCTTTTGAAAGAGTAGCATAAAATTATCTTCAAATGAAATATGAGTGTAATTACAAAGTGCTAAGCACTCTTCTAATGCACTTGTTGAATATAATATGCCACTAGCATTAAATATGTCACAATTGATAAAATTCAGAACATGTTTCAGTAATTCCACTTAACTCTTAAGAAAAGGATAGAATAAAAGAGCTTCTGCCCACCATGCTTGCTGCAGTGATAAATGTTTCATTGTTACTTTGGGAAACTAGATTGATCTGCAGTATTTAAATTTTCTTTGCATCAGCAATACCAGTGCAGGTAGTGAATTCAGTTAAAAATAAATGGTTATATTCTCAGCTGGTGTAAATCAGCATTGAAATCAATACAATTATGTCACTATACACCAGATTAAAAATATTATGGACATAAGAACTAAAACAATGCCCAATTAGTTTCTCTGTCTTTGGAAAGACAAGGTCACCATCACTTTGACTACGTGATAAACTATTTAATTCTCCTTTAATAATGCTGTTTTGGAAGATAGAAACAATACAATGATTGCATACAGTGATAATTACAGAAAGCCATGTTAAGTAAAAAGTCGATCTTTTGCTTTATTTTGACAATGTGTGAGAGTAGTAAGGGCACAAGGAACACCGAACCTGAGCTTGGGATGAAAAGCAGGACTTTCCCAGTCAGGTGTAGTTGAGAGGAGAGGAGCACTGCCAGGCCCGTCCCACTCAGCATATTCAGGAATGCCAGCTGTAAAGGGGACCTGTTGATGCTCCTTTCTTCTGCATTCTGTGTCTGTATGGTGGCAATCAGCCATGTGAGAACTGCCAAGCCAACCTCCAGTGGGGTTTGCTATGAGACCTGATGAGCCTGCTTGTCCTGATTCAAGACATCCTTTCCACACATGGTGCAGCTTGGATTGCCAGGCTGCCAAATCAGCATCTGAAAAGACAAGCAAGGCAAGCAAGACACGTAGGAAGAATCTACCTTTGCAAAAAGAGGCAGAGCAGAGACACTTCTAGATTGAAYTATCAATTATTTCATTTGGGCACTCTCCAGCATTTTGAGAATAGATCAGCAGAATGTATTTACAGACAATACATTTAAGAATGCAACAAATCACAAAAAAATGGCCTGTTAATACAACTGTCACAAGACTTTACAAACTGTAATTCTATCTTTAAACATATCTAGGAAAACATTGTACTGTCTACCCTTGTATGGAGGAAATGGGACATTACTAGAAGTTAAAGTTMATCTAAAGAATCTGGAATTCTTTATAAATGTGAATTTCATCAAGTATCATCAGCCTCTGGCAATTAAAGAAAACTGCAAGATTATGGAAAAGTTTAGGTTGGAGTGGGCCTCTGGAAATCATCTGATTCAGCCTCCTCCTGGAAATAGGGCTATATTCAAAGCTGAAGCAGGTAATTGTTAAGGGCATCATCCAGATGAGTTTTGAAAGTCTCCATGGGTAGAGATTCCCTGACTTTTGGACAAGAAGTCCCAGCACTTCAGCAGTCACATTGTCTACTTTTTTCTTTATATTTATGAGAATCTGAGGATCTCTGYTCCAACCTTTTGAAGCATAATATTGGCCCTTAAGGTTCACCCACTTATTCTAGTACTATTCTCAAACATCCATTTGTCCAAATCAGCTGTTCCAGAAGATCTTGATCTGCAAGCATCAAAAGACAAAGATTCCTCAAAGCTTTCCTTGTCAAACTGTTCAAACAACAACTAATCACTGTTTTTTTTCTTAAAACTCCCTGTCTTATTTTCCATTTGAATTTGTTTAGTTCCCTCCTCCAACTATTAGTCTCTTTCATTTCTCTCACCTCTAAATTAAAAAGCTCTTTCATTTTCACAGTATTTGCCCATTCTCTGTGATGACATGACTTAGAGGCATATTCTGAAATACAGAAATACATTCAACTGCCTTTTAAACATATGAACATAAAAAGCTTGAGGAAAACCTCCGGATAACAAGTAGTAATTTTGGGCTTCTGTCTTGTGCACCCAGGAGGTGTGAGAGGAATGAAGAGGGATTATTTACATGCTGTAATCAAGATATCTTTCAGTCTAATTTTTGTGACACTAAATAGTCTATCTTCTTTGTATCTTYTAGGGCAAAGCATTCCTGCAGTATCTCTAATTTTTCTATTGCTCTTTTAACATATGGCTACCAGAACTGTACTGAATCAGTTTTATTACACATCAAGAAAAAATTATGCCCCTCCTCCCACTCATCCCTTTATCAGCTAAGGATGATATAAGACTACTATTACTCCTTCCTTCCTTCCTTCCTTCCTTCCTTCCTTCCTTCCTTCCTTCCTTCCTTCCTTCCTTCCTTCCTTCCTTCCTTCCTTCCTTCCNCTTCTTCTTCTTCTTCTTCTTCTTCTTCTTCTTCTTCTTCTTCTTCTTCTTCTTCTTCTTCTTCTTCTTCTTCCTGTATTACTCCAAAAGCTTACAGACTATATATATGTATCTTTTTCAGAGCCACTGAATTCCACAGTATAGCCCTTCATTGTAAATACATGATCTACTATATTTATTCCTATAACCAAGATGCTGATGGTGTATTAGACTGTGTATCTGTAAAAGGGAACTGCTCTGTTATCACTGTTGTTTATCACTGTAAATTTTGTGCCATTCATATTTTTTTTTTTTTCAAATAGAAATAGCTATTTCTTTCTATTTGCTCCCAGACTGTCAATTAAAATGTCAAACAACTCTGGACATAATACAGACCTGTCCTGTCAAACATGACTAGGACATCCAATTCTGTTTTCTCATAGATGACTATTTTTTGAGACTTGTCAGTTAATTAGTGGTTAATTCACTTAAAGCGTGATTTACTTGAAATTAGAGTACCTTATGGAAGATTAATAATTATAAGCCTATTAATATGTATATATACATTATTATTATTTTGGAGCATTTAATTCTGCTGCTCTGAGGGAAATCAGTTCCCTGATTCACTTCCAGATGATTGTCAGTTCAAGGGTCACACATTGGCCTAATTCTCTTCCTAAAGGAGAAAATCTAATTTTGGTCTGAAATAGACTTAAAAAATCCTAGAGCAAGAGGTCATCCATCTTTATTAACTGCTCTTTGGACTAAAATCTTTGATGCAGAACTATGAATTTGGATGTGTAAAAAAAGAATATTCTAACATGCTGGTGTCTACCCATGTAACATGCTAGATATTAAAGATCCTATAAGTGACATGAAAAAAAAAAAAAAAAAAAAAAAAAAAAAGGTGCACTGGCTTTATCAGAGAGTCCTTTAGGCTAACAGGAAGGAGAAGAGGAATCTTGAGCATTTGCTCTTGTGAATGTGCAACATGTGGCACCAAATATACTTTTATTTCCCCCATTTAAGCAGTCAAGTCAATGAATGGTTTATTAAAGATGTAAATTGATTTATAAAAAGAAAACCAAGTTTAAAAGGTCAACACTAGATCTTCATAAAATCAAAAAAGAAAAAAAAGAGGGTGCTGGATAAATAGGTAGATCTACTGAAGCTTTAGTTCAGTTAGTAAATTCTGCATTTTTGTACTGTCACAGTGGAGAAACCAGCAATATGCCTCATCTGAAAGTAACGGGCATAAGCATGGGCATGTGCAAAGCTTATTGAAGATATTGGAGGAACTACCTTCAACTTCTACTAGATTAGTCTACCTCAGTATAAAATTTCATTGATCTGTGCGTATTAAACAGAAGTTTATAATCTGACCTGCACAGACCAAGCCACTGAATTTCACTATTTTTGATCTAGTTAACAAGTTAATTTGAGTTTAGATCCTAAGACAAAACTCATTTCTTTCATGACTATCTTTCCCTATTTTGGGGAGCCCAGTGGTTAAAGAATTCTCTTGAGATAGCAGAGACCTGTATTCAAACCTCACATTTGCTTGACTTCAGGAACAGAGATTTAGGAGGTTAAACGGGCATAGAGAAAATAGCTCTGAGGCCTCGTGAGATAAAATTCCAGGCTCTGTTTCAATTATTATTTTCTTAATTTGCATAAACCAGAACAGGTCCAGTTGGACACTAAACTGCAGCATCATTTCAGAATAAGCCAATCAGAGTGAAAGTTTTTCTGAAGTGTGCAAAATATTGGTGCAATTTCTTGAACTAGTGTGGGTTTTAAGCGTATGTGAATGTGAATACCACATCTGTGGTTAATATCACTTCTTCYGTTTACAAGCAAAGCTGAAGCTGACAGATGAAACTATTTTCCACAAGTCATTTGTAGTTGCAGATCTGAAATGGACGAAGGTGTTTTTCTCCAATTCTGTATTCATTTAACAACCTTTCATGATAGAGCAGAAATCTGAGCACTCTTTTTCTGTGATTTCCTACTGTTTAATACTTTACACAAAGCACTGGCTTCTTTCAACCCCATTTTTAGGTGTCTTGTTCTGCCCATAAATTATATATAGAGGTCTGATTTCACTAGGCAGAAGGCCATCTGAAAAATGTTCCAATCCTCTTTAGATTTTATCATTTTTCCTCCTTCAGTCTATTTCACCTTAGCACTAACTTTAAAAAGATCACAGACTGAGATACAAATGTAGTATAATTTGATGTATCCATTGAGTKACCCCAGTTCACAGCAGCTGAAAATAGAATTCCAATCTGGATGAGATATTTCAATATCATATGATCAGGCAACATTGTAGGAAAATACTGTAAGCTAAATCATAAACCAGAGGCAATAGCCTTGTAAATATTGTGTGATTAAAGTCTGTAAAGTAAATTAACCTATAAAATTAATAAAGTGCACTGATTTTTGTTTTTAATGAGAACTAGATTCTCAGCTGGTAGCTCAACTGTCATAACTGGATGTGTATTTACAAGCAAGCTGAAGATGCAACTTGGATTACTTGGCAATATCACTTCATTTCTTAATATTTCCGTCTTGGGATAGAATTGGAGAATGAACAGACCTCCCTAAAAAGAAGATCAGTAGTGGATGAAGAACATTCCTAATCTAATCTGAGTAGATTTTACTGACTATCTTTACTTCATGTTTTCACATTATTGTCAAAGGGAAAAAAAATGTATTTTTAAGACACTTACCAAGCAAGTTATTTTACTCTTCCTGCTTAAACATCATTCTTTATAATTGACCAAATCTTACATGCCAACACCTGGGTGGAGAAAATATAATTCCTGAAGGCGAGATTTTAAATGGCAGGAATAACTCAGCAAAAGCTGAATCACTATTATCAAATGAGTCTGTCAACAGGTGAAGCAAAAATAACATGTGTAGACAGCGAGGTATGTAGTACACATTTTCACTCACCCATGCACTAATCATTCATTGTCTGAAGTCTTGTCTACAGTCAGCTGAGTCATTTGACCCACCAGTAAAAATAAAATATTGTGAAACAACTACAGTATCCTATGGTAACTCATTTAATACTGTTAATAACCTGAATTCTGTAGCAGGAAAAAAAAGTACTTTGTTTGTGAATATTAATCTTTCTTTTTATTTTAACTCTTCATCTTTCATAAGGAAAGTCTATGAGAGCATTCTACATAACTTAAAATGCAGTGTCAACATATGTTGCATCTATGTATATATGTATATACATATATGTATGTATATGTATATATGCATACTAACAGACATGGATGATTTCCACAGGAGATCTGACCCAGCATTAACTACCTAGGAATGGGATATTCAAGGAAAATCAGTTAGTGATGAGAAAGATGAAGGACCAGAACATCTAAAGCTGGGTGCTGGAGTTCGAGGTGATGGATTTGGAAATGAAATACGAATCCTAGCGTATGTAAATAGGTTCCCTATATCTTAGATATTCAGAGTTTKTTCTTTCATGCCAAGAAAACAAATCAGACTTCTAAAGTTGGCACCCTTGACCAGTGGCTACTTAAAAGCACCGAGAGGAGCCTTACTATCTGTCCKGCCCTAACTTATCACCCCGTGCTTGGTCACCTGAGAGCAGGGGTCAAACTAAGCCTGAGACTCCTAATTGTCTCCTAATTTCTAGGCAAGTAGGTCTAARCATGGAGCTCTTGCAGGCAAAAGTGCTGATTGTGTGCTGATTGCAAAAGTCCAGAGTTGTATTTTTAGGCAGCACAGCCCTTCTGTGTGGCATATGCTCTGAGAGYGTCCTCATGATTGCACACCTCAGAGGATGTGGGTGCATTAACGTTTAGCTCTACATTCAGCTCCTAGATATTTTGCAAGTGTAACTCTTTGGCAGCTGTCTCTTCCCCAGAAAGCAATGTAAGTCTGTTTATTATATGTGTGGCCTAGGTCCAGTCTTGGAATTGATGAAGATGGCAGATGTTATGCAGACACATGGGATCACATTGTATTATCCTGTCAGTTTTACACTGCTCTGACTCAGCTGACTTTGATGGAGATATCCCAAACTTAAACTGGCAGAGGGGAAAAGAGACCCTCATATTTCTAAAGAGTTGATGTCCTTAGACACCCCAGTGTACTCTTATCTGGCACACTATTCACATGTGTATTCCAATGTTAGCTTTARTACATAATCTCCGTTTTTACTTTAGAAAATATATGTCGGCCTTTGCTATAGCCTTTGCTACAGACTATGGGTCTAGCAGCTGGGACTGATAGAAGACTTTTTCTTTTTTTTTACAGGAAATGTCGATTACTGTCTGCAGCTAGTTCTCATAATATTGCAAAAAAAGAAATCTGGGTCATTTCAGTCATTCTAAACACATAGATTTCAAATTCCTGTGTATCTGTTAACAAAAACAGAAAACAAAAACAACAAAAAAGATCCTTAGCCAAAATAGTTAAGAATCTGATTGCTAAGCAAAATTAAATTTGCCATGAATATTTTGTGGGATGGCACTAGTTCTGATTCCATATTAACACAACACATTATTCACAAACTCTTCACTCCGAATATATGTTTTAAGATAAGTCATCACTCCCTGCACTGTAAAAAGAGCAGGGGAAGAAAGATTATTTAATGTGTTTATCAGCTACTCCAAATCCAAAAGGTGGAAGAAAGAGATTTATGACAAAAGGGAGCTTTGAAATCTAGTTTTTCCTGCTGTTCTGGTTACATTTCTTTCTACCTGCTTTTGCTGAACCAGCATTTCTAGAAAGCTGGACCAGATTCAGACCAGCAGAGCACAGCTGGGTTAACTTAATTCTTTCGCTCCTTAGTAAGTCTGACGGCTTGACGTCCTTTGTTTTCAAGCTTTAAAAACAGAAATACGCCCTTGGTGAWATTTTTTTTTTAAGTTAGGGCCTGTCATTAAAAATCCAAAATAAGAAGTTCGGACTGGCAAAATCACCAGGAAATGCTGATGCAGTATTGATACCAATAATGATACACTGTGTTTCAGTAACTTGAGTCTGGAAAATATATGTACATAACTGCCAAAACTGGAAGAGTCATCTGCAAAAACTTTAAGAGCAAATATGGGTGAAGCCAGAAGAGACAGTAAGAGGGATGTGAGCACTCATTTTCCATGTGTCATCACCCTCATACAATGGGCAGAGCAGAGCATGGAGAATATATAGGACATTCCACTCTTTTAATATCTRTACACATATGAATGTGCATGTATGTATATAAATATATATTTATAGATATATACCTGTATATATAAGCATATATTAYACACACACAATGTGAAAAAGAGAAAATAAGGAAGAACAAAAAAAAATGATAAGGGAAAGTGCTATTCTTCCTCTATCATCTTTCAAATAAACCTCAAAGAAAGCCCAACTTTAAATAGACATCTTTTCCTTTGAAGAACTGGAAGATTGAGAAAGGTGAAGGATAGCAGGGCAAAATCCTGAGGAAAGATTTTTCTTACTCTTTCCTTATGAGGAATTAAAAAAAGGAGGAGGGTAGGGAAAGTGAACCAGAAGAATACTTTCTGCATTTAAATCTTGAATTCAGAAGAATATTATATTTAAAGACRCTATTTCTCACTCCTTGTGATCCCTCTTCTTTTCCTCTCCTTTCCTGAGTCCTCTCCACTCCCACCATGTCAGCTCAGCCTCCTTGTGTGTATGTAATAAAAGGTACCCCAGCAAGATATCATCTTCGTTAGCGTGTTTCTGAAGATCTTGAGCTGCTGTTTTCAGTGGAGAATTATGCAGCAGTATTGCAGTAGGATAGCTTCAATATTATTGTCTTAAATGATTCATATAATGACTGTGGCTACTTGCAGGCCRGAACATTATCCATTATGCCCTGAAGTATTGCAGTAAAATCTCTACTGACACTAAATACACATGTCACTCTGTATCCACACACTCTTTCACTCACTCACATTCTAGACTGACTTCTGAGCAGTGATTCAGCTGAGTCCTGCCCAGTTTTCCATGCTGATAACATAGGAAATTATGAGCAAGCAGCAACATTACATTCATTGTATTCTCTTGAAGCCAAGAAAAAGCCTTGCTGTTTTCCTGTTGYGGTTTCGTTGATACTTCCTTGTTGTGTCCATAGTATTGGAATACAGGCGTTATTCACAGCCTTGATGATTGGCTTTAAAAAGTGCTTTCCTCAAAAGTGAATTAAGTGCTAGTGAAATCTTCAGCGCAGACAATTCCTTCCCAGGTTGTCACATTTATTGTTATTGTATTGTATTGTTATGCTTGAGAGTTTCCTGGCTACCACTGTCATGGTACAAGTCACAAGCACTTTRCTTCAGAGTGCTTATTGGCAACCACTGGTCCCATGGAGCCCACTTGGATGGTATTGGGCAAGCAGGACTATCTCGCAAGGTCTCCTAGTGCCCACACTACACACTACATTCTCTGCAAGGGCTTTGTCCTGAGGGATGACCAACTCCACTCCTCTCTCATGGAGTAAAAGACCCTTGTAACTCACACAAAACACCACCACAGAAATTGCATCTGTGTAACTTCTTGCCATAAAAGATTTGCCCCTTTGAAGCTGAATAACCTCCAGTGGCCTCTTATTGTCTCGAACTCATCCACCTTGAACATGATTACTTAATTATATCCCAAACTGGGCAGACTAAAATCTCATTTATGACATGATCCTTTTGGTGCATAATAGTCTTAACAAGCCTTAATTTTCCACTCTGTCTTCCTGTCATAGTTACTTACTACTGCTAAGAATAATGAGATAAAAATGTTAGGTGGAACAGCAGAAAGGAAAAATGTCAGTTCAGAGCAATGTTCATATAAATTCTCCCCAGTGGAAGACTCAGTAATACTCCTTAGGTTGTTTTAAGGACTTGGGCATAGTTACTTCCTAGAATTTTATGCCAAAAAAAGGAACATATGAAATTTAGGGCATGTTTTTCTTTAATAATTTTTTTCAGACATTTTTCAGGAAAAAATGTCAGCCTGAAAATCATGGCCAGTATCTTCTGGACCATGAAGTCAAGGAAATCTACTGATTTACACGAGCAAAGGATTGTACTTGCCTACATTCATCTCAGTGTGACCAGCTCACACCATTTTATAGTGGACTTTGTATATATTGTCATACTTTTTAGGTTCTAGGCTTTTATTGTAAAGCATATCATGAAGTATGTTCTGAATGCACCCTGCTGGATCCAAAAAAACATATTTTTAATTACATCCAGCATCATATTACAGTTTATTTTACTTTTCCAAGTTTTTTTCCTTGAAACCTAACCTAAATCCTAATTGCTAAGAGTTTGGATATATGGTTGGMTAGTTATGTCCATAAACAATCTCAACATTGGCATGCCTAGGTTATTCATATTCCCATAATACATTAATTTAAAAAGAAATCTTGAAGTTGACTTTATTTATTGACCCTCCTTCCTTTTCTTTTTTTGTATCTGTCTTACTAGAACAGTGTTTGATTTTGTTCTGTTTTTTTTTCAGCTAGTTTCATCTTATGCCCTATTTTAAGGCTGACATATTATCAGTCCTACAGATAACTTTTGAAGAACACCATTTTACAAGAATGAAAGATCACACAGGAAGAAATTCCTAGGCAAGAAATCTGTTTCCATTTATCTGCGCTTCTTTGTGTTCATGTTTATATGAATTTTGATAAAAAATACGAAGATTCTTGAACTCCCTAGTTTCTTTCATAATTCCTTCTTCAATAATGCCTTCAATTCTAGGACTGATTTTTAGCCTTAAAATGTAGACTCATTCCTACATGTATACTATAAAATAAATGGGAAACTCTAGGGTATTGATTAATTGCATTTTCATTTACTATTAAGTGATACCTAGACAGATATTAAGGTGAGGATCTCTCATCAAACACTGCAAAAGTCCACTGCTTCTGTATTTAGGTTCAAGATTTTGACTTTTAGCACATTTGCTCTGACTTGTCCTCTCAGATACCCAGTATCACTGAAAGCTATAGCCTTCCAGAATTGCTTCTGTTCCTGCCCAGGGACCTGATTCACCCTTGACTTCAACAGCACAGCCTCAGGGACATGCAAATTTCTCACTTGAAGCCTCTGCATCCCTTATCGATACTGGTCCCAATCCCCCCACAACATTTAGAAGAAGTCTTGTATGGATTTTTTTTTCTTCTTCTTTTTTTTTCACTAATCTTAGAGGACAGAAGGTGAGGGTCAGAACACTGCATGGAGCTTATTTGAGAACCAAGGTTTAAATCTGCTTTGCATTAAACTGTCTGTACACATGAATATTTGAACAGACTTTGGGTGCTACCCTTTATGCCAAGAGAAGCCACATCCCAAAGCTCTTTATTCTTTTATTAATCTTTTTCTCTCTCTTGACCAAACAGATTAGTCTTTTAGGGCTTCATCATTATCCCAAGATGCTTAACATCTAATAAAGGAGATTTTTTTTTTAATATTGAAATATGCAGTTACATTTGTCTGATGACAGTAATTTTATATACTGATATTCAAAATGTGTCTATTCTGTTTGAATAAGTGAAAGAATACAAAAGCACTATTAAAAAAAAAGTTATCCATAATACATAAAATAAATAATGTGTTGTCACGAAGCACAGGGACCTGTGTCTGCACAGATGCCATCTGTGCAAGATCTAGAAATTTTATTAGCAAGATCCCTTTTAGTCAGCTTCTTTGTTTTGTGTTTTACCTACAGGTATCCAAGCTGGATTTTTGCCCTACAAACATCTGTGGACTGGAATTTGGGAATAAAAATTAGAAGCAGCTATGTAGGTTGTCACATGTGCGACAGAAATGCTGCATCCCTTTGTCTCCTTTCCTTGCTGGAATGGGGGCAGGACAGCAGCGTGCACATAGTGGGAAACACAGCATTATAGATTTCACCTGCAGTGCCTTTTTATACAGATCTACTGTAGCGTTCAATGCCTCTCTCTTCTGCTTGATTAAAGATAATAAGGGACAAGTCACTGACAACCCTCTGAGGCAGGGTGGTTTCTGGAGATAACTAGGAGATGGATCTGTATTGCTGCATTTATATTTAGGATTTGATTAGTTTTTACCTTTAGATTTGTGTTATATTTCTACTTTAGCTTACTGAATATTATAACAACCTTACCCCAGTGACCAGTCTGATGCCTCCAAAACCCCGCAAGGGGCTGTTGGGACATGGAAGACCATCAATCCTTATGAATAATGTATCTATTTCCTACTAAGGCTCAAATCCCATTAATACTATAACATTATTACATCTCTTATGTACTCTTTACTATCTGTGGAATTAAAGATTAATTATTAGCAATTTTTTCAAATAAAGAAGAATGCTCGGATGATCCAAAGCATTTCACATAAAATACACCAAACTTACTGACAGAAGGTGTTTGGAAATACAAAACAAAATTACCAAAAAAAAAAAAAAAAAAAAAAAAAAAAAAAAAAAAAAAAAGAATAAATCTTAGTCTTGTTAGACAGGAAAGGACTTTAAAAAGTCCAGTGTAAAAATGCTCACTGGAAAGCACTGAAATCCAGCATTCTTCATTGCAGTTTCTCATCTCAATGTCTGGAATGATTCCATCTGGACAAGCAGGTAAGAGTGTATAGTATTATGMTAAAATATCAATGATATTATCTGTTGGACCAAGAAAGGGAAACCCATGAGATTATCAGACCAATTTGCAAAATTGTTTTCTTTATCTTTCAGTGTGGGTAATTCCATATGTGCCTTGGCCTAATTTGGTAGAGCATGGATAGAATTGTTTCTCCCTATAGAGTTTACCACAGTAAGACCTGGGTCTCTTCTAGATATCTGACTACTACTGGTAATACTTCTGCTGCTGATGAATAATTAATTATAGTGAGGATCTATTAAAATCCAGTTGCCCTCAATGTCCTCTTCATAGTTAGCAAAAACAAATAAAGGAAAACCCAGAAGACTCAGCAACTTGCCGAACGAGGCTTGAAAATTAACAACAGTATTCAGCTATCTCTGCATATTCAAAGATAAATCTTGTGTAATAAAATAACATACAGTGGCATGAAGTATATTCAAGTCATAAAAATTCAGCTTTGCATGTGTAACTAGATTGTTGATATGTTCAGTGTCTAATTCAAAAGGCAGCACATGGTGGAAAAAAGATATTGTACTGTACTATGCAGAGCTGCTGCCTTCCTGAATTATTACTGAAGTGTTTGCTACGTTTCCAAATTCAGTAAATATATCCCCTTCCCCAGCCCACTTAGATAATTTGCTTTTGTCCAGAGCTGGCCACACACTCTGCTTCTAAAATGCATAGAGGCAATAAAAGGAAGATGGAGGCTTAGCAAGTGAAGCACTGAGGGACTAATATTCAGCAATGCTAATTCCAGCTAAATTTATATTGTATTGAAAGAAACTGCTGTTAAAGAACAGCTTGGCTTACATCAAGACATGTGGTTACCAGATTACTTTCTATCTCCGCTCAAAAACATTTAGAGAATTTCTCATTAAAATTATTTAAAGTGAAACAAGTCAAATAAATCTACTTAAGCGTGTTGTTGCGTTGCCTCATTTGTGCTGAAAAAAATGTTGCTTGCTTTTTACCTTCTATTTTAACTGTACATATGAGGCTTTACTCGCCCATTAACAAAATACATCACCTCCCGATTGCTTTCTATACCGCCTTAAATGTTAAACATAAACACATATACCATCTGTTTCCTATCATGACACCAATCCAAAATGGCTGTGCTAGACACCTCCGCACAATAGATCATCTTAAAACACCTTAGTGGTTTTGCTTTATGGAGTTATTTTTCCTATGACAAATTATAAACCTATATTTCAAGAACATGGTCAGGCTGTAGCCCTCAATTGGAAATTCAGAATAGCTTTTCTTTCTTTTAACGAAAGGTGCGGGCTTGCATCTGATGCAGCACTTTTTTTAAAGCCGCAGGCCACCTTTGTTGCTATGGCAGCCTACAAATCCAGCTAATTTCCTCAGTTAATAATTTCTCAGCTACTAATTTGTGAAGCATTCAGATTGAAAATATTGCAGTTGAGTATAATCAGTGCTGTAAGTTACCAAATGATGGCGTGGCTGTTGGATAACTGGAACTGCAGCGCAAATTGGAAAGTTTAGTAACAGTCTGCAATCAAAAGTAGGTTTCAGCAAGACATCACATTTCTGTAATGCTTGCACTAGGCAACTCCGCCTATCAAATGCTCATGGAAAAATGGATAAAATATAGTCATAAATGTCATTGACTAAAAATTTGGTTCTGAATGGATTTCGAATGTACCTYCTCCCTTGGTCCAGCTCTACAAAAAAAATGACTGTGTCTGGAGCAAGTTGAATTCAGAGAGGAATATCTCCTTGACTTAAATGAGTTTTTGACTAAGTCCTCACAATATTAAAGCATGAACCTGAAAACCCTTATTTCCCAGGATAGTTCCAATGGATCCTAGACCGATTAAACCTCTGTAGACCCATGTGTAAAGGCAATACTCTGCTCATTCTTCCACACATGTAAGAACTCAAGTGGTTATGAGACAGTATTGCAACAGGTGTGATCAAAAATAAATGCCATATATCCTGGGACCATGAATAAGGGATGAAACAGCCAGTGTAAAGGGTAAAAGAGATAAAGTGAAACATATAAAGATACTATTGCCTTGGATTGTATAATCTCAGCAGAGATTCTTACCATATTAGAAACTTTATTTCAGAAGTACCCTATTAATGCCTCTTGGCTGCAGGACTTCATAGAGACAAAGCAATGCAGACTAACTTCTGTGCTGGTCCAGAATTCCTGATATCCTCTTGTGACTGAACTTCATTACTATCCCCTTGTCTACTCTATAGCCTACTCTATAGCATAATGTTACCTGAGGAAGMGTTGCGGCAGTCTCCTTTACCTTCTGTGTTGTCTCCATGGAGTTTTAAAGAGTGGAATAATACGGAGGAGGTAAAGATCCTCTTACATTTTTAAAATCAGAGGGAAAACCTTCTTTACCTATTTCTTCCCTCCCCCATCACCATGTCCTCCTGTGCAGTTAGAGCTCCCCTTGCTGTTTACCTTAACTTCTCTTTCCAGTCAAGCCTAAGGAGACCTCCAAGAGATTCCAAGAGGTCCATCCATAGTCCCACGTATGGGCTTTACCTCTYATTAAAGTTTATCTGTCCCTTTTGTGTAAGATCCCATACTCTGTTAGTGCTGTGTAAATAAGATTCAGCTTCTGTTTGTTTGCAATTTTGCTGATGCTACTTGTGTGATTTACAGAGCTTATTTTCATTCCTCAGAACTTTCAATGCAATTAAAGAAAATAAAGAAAGAATGCTCAWGCAGTTTAGAGAACTAAGAGAGGTAAAAAACAGATGTAAAGACAGCGGTACCATAAACAACCTCTAAAAAGAAAAGAATAAAATAGTTTGTCTTCAGCATTCTCTAACAAACACAACAGTTCTAGATCGGCTTGTCTTGAATAGTAATACGGCTCAGAAGGGAGAGAGAGTAACATTTAAATGACATGAACATACAATTTAAGAAAAAAAAMCAATCACTTATCCATTGTGGACTTCAAAATCATCCTATACTTACAATAAATACACAGTTGTTGAAATACCTGAAACACTGTGATGTACTGTACTGGCACTGTCCACTTGTACGCTAGGATTTTTTATACACAAGAGGAGGAAAAAAAAAGAAAAAAAAGAAAAAAAAGAAAAAAAGAAAAAAAGAAAAAAAGAAAAAAGAAAAAAAGAAAAAAAAGAAAAAAAGAAAAAAAAAAAACATGTTCCATTCCAGGATTTTAACACTTTCATCCCAGCCTCTGTGTGCCTGTACATGTACCTGGGTTCTGCCCTTTGCAGTAAGAAGTTAGCGTGTTGGCTCATGGATTTTGTCGGCATTTTCACCTCAAGTGAAGTTGCTGGAACTTGCTGAGGCTACTATCAAGGTTCGTATTCTACATAAGTCACCTGGCATTTTCACCCTCAAATTCACATCCCTTCCCATTTGTTCTGTGTTTCAAAATCTGGAATTAAGCAAGCGTGCAGATGCACATGTTGAAATGCACCCATCCCACAATGGCTATTGCTTTCTGCTTCGCCGTTTCCTTGTTGCTCAAGACTTCTGCACTCCCTAGCCCTTTTGCTTGAGCACTACTTTTTTTTTTTTTTTTTTTTTWKRGTGCAATTGCTTTAAAAAAGGGAATGGAACCTCAATAACAACCTTAATAATGCAGTTATCAGGTCGTATTTAAAAGGTTCAGTAAGACACTGCCCTAGAAGACACACACCCAATAAACAAAAATTTGCCAACCCTTGCTCTGTATTACTCACTCACTGAATATTTTGGGTGGAGAACTTCCAAGGTCAAGATAGTTCTTTTTTTTTTTTTTCTTTTTCTTTTTTTTTTTTTTTTGGTATACAGACAAGAAGGCAAAATGTCACAACCTCCGAGTGCTTAGTAGTCTTTGTCTATTTCTATTGCAACTACAGCAAAGTTTCCCAGATGCCACCTAGATCTCCCTGTGTGTGTCGGTAGAAGTGTTTGGAGTCACTCACAAATGTAACCAAGTTTACCTAAGTTCTCCTAAACAGGAGAAGAAAAGCTGTCAAAACAAAAACAAATATCTCCCTAAGCAAGATGGTTAGGTAACATTAATGATATTGGAAATATAAAAAACAAACTACTATTTGAAGGAGTTAAGAAGGTGAAATTTATTCAAACTACATTAATGTGAAGAAATGAGGTTTTCCACACAGCAATCAGAAATGGAGTGGTAAAATGCATTATTCCACCCTCACTGCAGATCTCAAATTTGCTTTAAATTTCCTTTGCTTTGCTGCATATGCAAAGACGTTGAGGAGCACCACACGGGTTTTTCAGGTCTGCTTGCTAGCCCATCACAGGACTAACTGAAGTGGATGGCTCAGGGCTCTTCTTCATACAGTTTCTTCAGTTTGGACTAATTTGATGTGCCTTTTTTTTTTTTTTTTGTATCATTTTTAGAGAATTTCTAAACTAAAACCAAGAAATATTCAAATACCGTGCACTAATTTTTTGTCACTAGTTTTGTGCTGTGCTTGATTTTTAAATCAAGCATGAGTGAAGCAGAAGCCACAGGCAACACTGAACAAGACATGCACGAGTCTAAAGTCAGTGTCCATGCCACGCACGCTTTAAAGAGCTGTTTATACAGTTTGTGTAGATGCTTCCATTTGGCTGGTCCAAGGTCACCAACAGGTGGGTCACGTCAGCACAACCACAACAGCAGACACAAATCTGTGTATCATCTGGGTCAGGCTAATTTCATGTGCTCCTTTCTCTGCTCTCCTGCCCACAACTGTCCCCTCAAGGTTTTGGGCTCACCTCCCCTGCACCCAGGCAAGTGAAAGACCTGCACCCTCACTGAACTYGTCATGTGTAGGTGCCCCCAGGCCAGCCACCCCCTTCCTGCTCTTTCCTACACTGCAGATGCCCACTGAAACTCATTTCACCTGAGAACTTGTCCTGCATGTAGTCACCTCTCCAGGACAAACAATTTGAAAGAAAGGTGCGGCCCTGCAACAGTGATTCTGTTCATTATTTATTCTATTGAGGCAAAAGATGAATCAACAACAGCTTTTTAGATAGGGAAGCATTTTATCTTGCTGGTGCCAATATTATTTTCTCAAAGGGGCTTATCGTCTGCAAAACAACACGGCCCCAAGATGTTTGTGCCCATGATCACATGACTCAAGATGACGTGTCAACATGGTAGTTGACATTGCTTTTGTGTGCATGCTGCTTTCAGAGAGGAGAAAGAGAAAACAAGACACGTGATGCTGATAAGAATTTCTTTTTATGTTATTCCAATAAAAAATACATTCATACAGAAATATAACAATCTTGCAAAAAACAATTTCAAATAAAATCTTGTAAAACAAAATTTTTACAAAAATCTTACAAAGAGATTCTTTAGATAACAGGGTGCTTCAAAAACAAAAAAAGAAATTTCACTAATAGAAACTTTTTCTTCTTAAATTTCAAGCAAAAATGTTTTATTTTTATTTTTCAGCTTGATTGAGGCTCAGTTATCACCTGAACAAAATGTACTTGCTTATTAAGAAAATTACAGGCATTTGACATATGGCACACAGCCCCACCCCATCCACACAAGTCTGATGGTATTTCTCAATTGAGACAAGCCAGTGCAAGTTTAATATTTTTTTTTGTTTGTTTGGGGTCTTTTGTTTACTTTCTTGTTTATCAGAATTATGGCTAAGCCAAAGATATTGCAAACAAATTAAAAACAAAACAAAACTCAACCCTAAAAACCATTTTCTGGGATTTTTTTTGTTTGTTTTTGGAAAAAAAGTGCATTTCAGGCATCTTAAAACAAAACAAAAAAGGAAATGAGAATGATTTATGCCTGTGTATTCCTTAGAACCAAATAACTTGCATATACTTTTTTTTAAAATCACTTATCTACATACATTTCCAGGAAAAGATACCAAAATATTAGCATAGTAAGCAAGACCAATAATAAATAGAAAAAGAAACTGATCACGTTTTTCATTGCATCAACCGTAGTGAGCTGGTTTAAAAAAAAAATACTGATTTTGGACAGACTATTTCTACTCTAGGAAAAACAGTCTTTATTTGAGCCAAACTATGTAGAATTAGAGTTCAACCACCACAACAACTAGCTCACTTACAMGTCCTCCAATAAGCTGGAAGGCCAAACTCTGTGTGCAGTTCATCTGCGCACAGCTAATATTCTTTTAGCATGCCAATATTCAGTTCATACCATTCTTWAATGGCCACAGATACGCTATTCCAGACAACCTAATAACTACAAACACAGTCAGCAGTCTGAGAAGGACTGAATGCCAACAGAGCCTTTAGCATACCATTAAGCTAAAGGTAAAGCCTCTAAAAATACTAATTTTAATAACTGTATCTTTCATTTCTTTGTCTCCTTAATGACTATATTGACRGGTGGGGAAATCTTCATGGGCTGTGGCATTTTCTAGCTATGTGTTCTAATTTTTTTCCTTTTAAAAAAAATATTTATATATTATCTATATATATACACACATACACAGACTGTACACACAAATATACATACACAATTATTTTTCCGCCCACTTTTAAAAAAAAAAGTAATATAGTTTCTTTCTGTATGACCAACAGATAGCTAGATATATAGATGTGAAACTTGTGCCTTTTAAGCAAATACATCTTTTTAATACTTCTGTATCTTTAATATGTATGAAAACTTGACATATTAAGTACAGTTGGGGTGTGTATATACACAGTTGTTGTGCAAGGTCAATATAAAAAAAGTCTCAAGGTGGCAGAACTGGTCAGGTATTCAATTGGCATATGCATTATACTGTAACACAGTCAAATTGTCTAAGTTAAACAAATACTGTACTGACATGAACGACTTTTCTCTATATTCGTCTTTGTCAAGGAGGACCCTGGAAGTAACCTTTTTCTCCTCTCATATTATACATTTGATACAGTACAATGCCAGGTGAAAAGAGAGCCTTAATAAAGCATGCATCACCCATACCCCTGTATAAGACCCCCTACAAGAGAAGGTCACTTGCATAAGGCACCATTATTAAGGTCAACAGTGCATTAACAGCTAGAAAACCAGAAGTTAGTCCTCAAGGCATAAATAAGAGAAAAATTAGCTGCATGAGAAAAATCAGTTTCTAACCAATAGTGGTTTTATCCACCCAACAGAAAAAATTATTCATGTTCCATACATTATGTAACATTAGACCAATTGTATTTTAGCTGCTCTTAACTGGAATCAAAACTGCAGTCCTGATTAAAGAATGGAAAAGCATATAGTTCCCCAGAACCATGCAATAACCTTTGTATTATAATGAAAAGTTATAGTTGTGTTACATTTGTAAATACACAGCTTATACAATGGATTACAAATGAGCTCTGTAGCAAGTAAAACAAGCTACTTGACACATTGCACGTTTAATAGCTGCACCAGACACCTAAAGCTCCTCTCACACTGGAACGGGGAGGTCCCCCATTTCCGTCCTGGCATCCTGACTTGTTTTTTGTCCCCCCCTTCCCCTCTCCATTTTTCCCTCAAAAAAGGTGCAGACAGCCCTCCCCCCACCCCTTGGAAATGATTGGTGGTCGTCCCATCTCACAAGATATTCCTTACATACAAGACATTCAGACTTTTTTTTTTTTTTTTCTCTTACAGTTATAAAACAACCACAAGAAAAAAAATGTGCCCCGGCATACAGTCATCAATAGATCCTCATAACATACAGTCGCCCAATCATTAACATTCTCAGTGCACATGCTCACGGCAAAGGCTTAGGAGCCACTCAGAAGGTTAGATACCAGTGTATGAGTCCAGGAAACCCCAAACATCACGCACCGCGGTTGCTATGCCGTTTCTTACATGACTTATTAGCCCTCAAAAGACCTTCAAGGAAGAGAGGTCCTGGAGGCAACTGGGTAGGGTGCAAAATGGCATGCTTTGGCTGGAACACGCATCCCTCTGCTCAAGGCTGTTCCACCTTGACGCCTCTTAGCCCACAGGAGTCACCTCTTGACCCACTCAGAGGTGTCTCTTCATGTGAAGGGCCAGGTGGTCAGACCTGGAAAAACACCTGTGGAGGAAGGAGCGTGGTATGGCATGTTAGTCGCCGGTGCACACAGCGAGACATACCCAGGTGATGCATCCCCCATCTCTCTGCTATTCCCAAGGGCAGCTCGTGAGGCAGAAGGCATGGAGCAGCGCCTGGGTACACAGCCACGCGTGAGGTGCCACCGTGTACCCAGGCGATCTGCCGCGAGGTGCGAACGCTAGGGGTTTCTCCAAACCCATCTACAGCATCATGCTGCAAACCTCCCTCCAGGTGATTACTAAAAACAGATGTCATTTTTTTTTTTAAGCGTGAAAATACAATAATCCATTATAAGTACTAGACATGGTTGTCTCCTGAAGCAATTCCTTCACAAGTGAAGCTTGTGAAAGGCAGTCTACTCTCACTTTCCAGCAACCATTAAAAATAACTATTTAAGAAGGTGCATTTCAGTCACATACCTGTCACAGTGACTACATTTAAAAGGCTTGGCACCAGTGTGCTTTCTGAAGTGTCTGGTTAATTCATCACTTCTTGCGAAACGCCACTCACACCCTTCCCATGAGCATCTGTAAGGCTTTTCCCCTACAAAGAAAGCAGATTATGGGTTAGTCATGACTTCTTTCAAACAAAGATAGGAGCTATCCCATTCATTCCTATGCAGACCTCCTCCATGCTGTAAAGAGAGCTAGCTTGATGTTACGTGTCTAATGCTTCAACAGACATAGGGAAAGAAGCCTGGAAAATTCATCCACAGGATTCCTACTTAACTATTTTGCTGTAACAGCACATCATATAATCCAATTCGTCTTAAAAAAAAAAAAAAAAAAAAAAGAAAGCTATAAAAGCTATTAAACAGGCTCACAGGAAACAAAGAAACCCATCCTTCTACCACTCCTATTCATCTCTAATGGCACCTTTATTCCCAAAGAGGTATCCTTCACCCCATAAAGGTGATTAAAGACACTGTGTGAGGCTCCAAAATGCAATTAGGCTGCTGGATTGCATCAAAGTCCTCTGTCACTCAGCTCATCTGCGTAACACACAGCCTTCTTTCTGCTGAGCCACATATTCTTGGAAAAAAGGCATGCACACCACTTTGAACACTGCAATTTCAGCATTCAAGAAATGCCGCTGCCAGACACAAGAACATTCTCAGTAACAGAGCACTAGGACAACAGTTCTGCAATAGTTCTGAGGCTGGCAGCTATTCACGTCTGCTCAGCTATCAAGATTTCAGTGGAAGTTGCTCTTTCCTTTTGAAACAATCTTGTTTTATCTGACTTCCACATGACAATGGGGACATCAAGCTTGCTCAGACTTCCCACGAAAATGCTGAGCTCGTGAGTCAAAATAGGATCTTTTCTTTGAATTCCCTCTTTCTATACTAAAAAAAAAAAAAAAAAAAAAAAAAGCATAGGTCCTTGGACTGGCACACCAAGAATGATAGTCTAATTCCCCAGGTGAAGCTACAGCTATTGAGCCAGTGAGTTGCTCTACATACTTAACTGCAGTCATGGAGAGGTGTAGAATATTAATGCTCACAAAAGCAAACCAGCCAGCTACTTCAATCATAAAATATTTATAGAAGCCCTGAAGTGTCTACCTTCCTTGCTTTCCATTCCAATAACACACAGGATTGCTATTTTAAATCTAGGTTCCATAACAATAAAATGCTCTTGCTCAGTATGTTTGGAAGAACTAAACAGCAAATAGTACATTTTTAGGTCCTATTAGGCTAATTAGTTACAAGGACTAGAACATACTGTGGTTTTCCAAGACTTTTTTTTTGTTGATATTATAGCATACAAAAAAAAAAAAAAAAAAAAAAAGTTCAGTGACTTACAACTATAGCTACACTTAAGATAGTCAAGGCCTTGGGATGTTTGATTCAATAGAACTGATACAGAATGAACTCTGAAGACAAGTTCTTATGCTATTTAGCTTTCTGCCCAATTTCCTGATAAGAACTTTCTTTTTTTGTAAGAAAGTCTCAGTTTGGTTTTAGTTTTGAAATGAATGTCAACAGAGGTCTAGTGCCCAATATGGCCAGCAAATCCTCCTGAAGACACATCCTGCTGCAGCTTCCCCACGACTATAGCCTGCTTAAGCGAATGGTTCCTCCTCGCCGTGGCAGAGGACTCATTGACAGGCCAACGGCCTTGGCTTCAGCTTGGTTACGAAAGGAATGAGGAAGTGATGTCGCCTGCACTGCTAGGCCTGCAGCTCTCTTACATCATCTCTCCAAACCTGGGCTCCCACCCAGGGATTGTGCAACGCAGTGACAACACGACCGTCAGGGGTATTCCCTGCTGCACTTGCCAACTCTTAATAAGCATATGGTTACTAACCTGTATGAGTGCGCTGATGTGCTTTCAGATGTGAACTTTTGGTGTAAACTTTCCTGCAACCGTTAAAATGACACCTGTGGACACGCCTTCTGCCATCTGGAGAGGTGTCACCGTTGACAGGGGTACCTTTCTCTGCAGTCTTTCCAGCGGTACCGGTACGTATTTTCCCCGGTGAATGCAACTCACTCGGCGTACAATTCCATAGCTGAGAAGAAGGTTCCTTGCTCAGTTCAGGAGATGACGGGGGAGTAGAAGTGACAGACGAGCTCAAGTTTCCTGAACTGGCTAAAGCATCGCTGATGGGGTCAGAGGTAAACTTGGTGGTAGGTGACAGTTCCTCAGAGCTGTCTGAGGATTCACTACTCACATCAGAATTCAAACTGTTGGTCTCTAAGTTCTGGCTAGGAGGACTGTCCTCTTTTGGGACACACGTGCTCTTCAGTTCAGATTCCTCCTTTTTCTCACGTGCCAGAATAATTTTGGTCCAGAGATCCTCTTGGCTATCAAATTTGATTTCAGATGCAGATACATAGCAGGGTTCGCTTTGAAGATACCGTTCCAGCTCTAAGCATGTCTAGGTAAAAGAGAAAGGAAGAAAGAGAAGGAGTTACAAGGTTGCTTAAAAATAAAACCAATCGTATTTTACACTTCAAAAAGCATGCAGGAATGTAGTATGTTCGATTTGAGGTTTCCACACTCAAAACAAATTAAAGACTCCTCCAGCCGTAACTAGGTGACTGCTACAATGAAAAGAATTCACTTTCCAAAACCTGGGCAAGAGTTCAAACACAGAGCTGAAGGTGCAAGTCAGCTTGGGTTTTCAAAATAGCCTTCTAATGAGTCAGTCAAATTACAATAGTTCTCATCAAATCTGTATTTTTAGCAGGCTCCTGTGAAAAAGCACCATAAAGAACCACAGCAAATAATTTCACTCTGGTCTGACTCCTTGTCTAACCTGAGTTGTTTTCCGCCTCTGCCACACACAAGCACGAGGCTGCAAGGACCCAAGTGAACACAATGTGCTCTGACCCCAACACTGTGTCAGAAAACAAAGGCACATTTGAGAATAGCTGCTGAGCTGCCGCCTCCGTGTTTGGGGACATCCGTGAAGCAGCAGATGACCATTTATTTCCTGTGTAGCAGAAGGCGGCTTTTTCATAGAATGTCACTTCCACAAGTCCCCATGAGCACACTACCCAACCTCAACTGTCCCCACGCGGTTCTTGGAGCAATATGGTGCATGTCAACTGTGGCAGAGACGGGAGGAAAAAGTCCCAGGACAGAAATGTCCCATTCGATAGGATGCAGGACGGGAAATTACTCTGAGGTCCTGCTGGGAGTCCCACAATGAACAAGAACTTTATCTACTGGCCAAGAGTGCAACTGTATGAGTCATCTCCCTGTTTCTTTCACGCAATGCCAAAGGAGACTTCCTTTTAAAATCCTGACCCTCTGCCAAGAAAGTGCTCTGTTCAAATATACATGCAACAGTACACGGACAACTTCCCCCCTGCCCCGCGGTCCCTTCTCTCCCGAAACGAAACAAAACAAAAAGCACAAACACCCTAAATGGACAGAGMTGTGGTTTTCAATTTCAGCATATATTCTTTTTAGTCAGTCTCAGAAGAATATATATTAAAAAAAAAAAAAAAAAGGCTATGAGCTGTTATGGCAACAAGACAATGTTTTGGTATTATTCTTTCCACTATAGGAAACAATCCGTTTGGGAACATTACACAGAAGATGGACACACCAAGTTTCCATACCAAACTCTACTTATTTTAGCCAGATCATCTCTTCCAATCCCAGTAGCAAAACCCGATCCCAAATGCCATGCATTCCCCTTCCAGCCCCTTCCCATCTGTCCGAGGGGATTGCATTGGCTTCCCTTGGCCCCCAGCACTGCTCGGATAAACTGGGTCACATGTTCCGACCAGGCTGAGAGCTTGGACAAAAATGAAAAGGGGAAAAAAARAAAGAAAGAAAGAAAAAAGTACCATCACGCACTCAATATTTCTGTATTTCCCCATAATTTGATCACTGGTTTGCATTAGAGAAGGGTTTTGATGCAGATGACACAATAGCGTGCTGACTTCTCCAGCAAACAGGAAAAAAAAAAAAAGCATTTATTAAGATCTTGTTAAACTTTAATATTCCCGGCTAATTTAAATTCCTCATTAGACAGATTAGTAATGGGGACCAGAGAGAAGCTCTCGGCGAGTTTAAATGCCTCGGAAGGCTACTGGGAGCCAAGGCTGGCCCTTTGCCAGAAGCCCAAATGCCTGAAGGAAACTACTTAGCTCCATTTCAATCACGTACCGTGGAGCTGCCTCGCTGAAAGGGAAGGGGGGAGGGAGGGAAAAAAAGACATTGCCCACAATTAGGAGGCATGTGAAGGTTGTAGCACTTTGCGTTTCAGCCTCCTCCAAAGCCTGCGCGTCCTTCGCCGGAGCAAGGGGGCCGTGAGCGTGCGGAGGAGCGCGCAGAAACGTCCCCGGCCACCGCCACCTGCGCGCCCCTTCCYTGCCCCGTCCCTTTATTTGCGTTTCTTTCCCCCCTCATCACGGCCAGGGCATAAAGAAAAATAAAGAAGGGGGTCGCGCGAGGCAGAGGGGCAGCCGGGTGACGCGGGGCAGCCGAAGTTTGGCGGAGCGCGGCGCGGGCGCGCAGCGGCGGAGCGCGCAGCGCAGCGGAGCGGAGCGGAGCGCAGCGCAGCGGGGACAGCGCGGCCGGCTTTGACAGCCGCGCTCCGGCAGCCGCGCGCACAGACGGAGACGCGCAGA
>NW_020454805.1:1520324-1541569 GCF_003342845.1 Nothoprocta perdicaria
CCAATGGGCGGGCGGCAGGCAGCGCGGCTCCTCCTCGCGTGACCGAGCCTGGCCGTGACGCCGGCCGCCATTGGCCCCATTCGAAATTCGCCCCGCGCTGATTGGGCGGCTCGGCAGCAGGCTATTTTTAGCAGGGTATATAAAGCGCGGAGCCGCTCGCTTTCGTGAGGGGGAGGTGTGTGTGTCTTGTGCTCGGAGCGGCTGGCGGGGGAGGGGGAGCCTCGCCATGCGCTGCTCGCCGTGGGCGCTGAGGGCGCTGCGGAGCTGCCGGGAGCCCCTGTCCGGCCCCGGGAGCCCCTGTCCGGCCCCGGGAGCCCCTGTCCGGCCCCGGGAGCCCCTGTCCGGCCCCGGGAGCCCCTGTCCGGCCCCGGGAGCCCTCCCTGCCGCCCGAGCCTCCCCTCGGCGCGCCGGGCTCTGCCCGCGGCGCCCGCAGCGCTCAGGAGGCGAAAGCCAAGCGCTGACTCTGCAGTTGGGTTGTGAGGTTCTCTGTCCTGTGGATCAGGRTCTCTTGTGCACAGGAAGGCTGAAAACGCTCTGTCACTATATACGTATATTTCCTTCTTCTCCCCCTTTTACACAAGTTGGTATTCCTTTTGTCACTTGACCTGGGACAGCCCCCAGTAAAASTTGGGTCTTTGGTCCACACTTAACCAAAGTGCAGATATTTCTGCGGAGCACTCTTGTTTTTAAGACCAGCTTTTGCTCCTGTGAGAGTTAGAGGCATCTTAATATAACTTTAAAATGTTGTGGTTTTTAGCTTTCCAAAGGAGTGTCCAGCACATGGAGCAAATGCATCTAATGAGTTTGTTATTAAAAAGACAATTTTCCTCTAATGTTCTGACTAGTCTCTTATTTCCATTTCCCTGCTTTTCTCTGTATCTGTTACCTAGGTGGTAACTAAAATACTAAGTGTTTGTTTCTTATTTTGTTCTGGGGACTGGTGATGGCTGGCAGAGAAAGTGTCACCCCATCTGGCTTTCCGTCACCTAACCTTGCAGAACCTGCTAACTTGGGGATTCCCTAAACAAACAGCTGGTGCTGCCAGAATCAACCCTTGGGGTTTTGGTGTGTGAAGAAAAGCTGCAGGTCAATTAAAGCAATATTATGTGCTTAAAAAATTAGCCAAAACAGAAGATTAAAAATATCTAAACTGGGACAACTAAGCTTGCGTGGTCTGGGTTTCACTTGGCTTCATGGGAGCAAGCATGTGAATGTCTATCCAAAATTGCCTTGCGGATGATGGTCAAGATAGTTTTGTGTCTATCTGGGGCCAAAACTAGTTTCCAAAGAAAAGTGCTGGGAGAAAAATAAACCCTCTTCATTTAAATAGGTGAATTATTCAACTAACTGGAGCCTACTTTTAGTGCTGTGGAGCTGAGTGTTTTGTGGCCTGAAATGTCATGTGGGCTCCAGTCAAATTTAACCTGGTAACATAACTGGAAATTGTTACTATTTGTGTGAGGGATCTGCTCCCTCTTTGGGTAAAGGTTTAGTTTCAAACATAGTGACTGCGAATGTCACTGTCCTCTGTTCCCTAACTTGCCCACTTTATCTGTGCACCTTATTACAGAGGTCTGGACACCTCATGGACCAGGAGAGATTTACGGTGCCAGTGCAGATTTAGAAGTGCCCAGGGTCTTATTTTATTACAGTTATTTTCAGGTAGGCAATATCTCCTAGTGAAGGACAACTGGGACTGGTGATTGCAAATTGATGGAAATGCATTTTTTTTTAAAAAAAGAAAACTCTTATAGTGTAATACATTAGATGGCAAGTAAGGTTTGCCGGCACTTTTCCTATTCTGTGTTTGGTTGAGCAGTGTTAAGGAAAGGAAAAATAAATAAAATCATGGCACAGATGTGACTATGCTGCAGTAAAAAAAATATTTAAGTTATAATTTTATTAGATAGTTGCTTTGTTGGACCTTTATAAATAGTTATTTAAAGCACAATTGATACATGTCACTGAGATTTTAATATATAAATCGATTTTAATCTTAAATAAGAGAGTCATAGAACTAAGGCCAATCCCAGATAAGAAAGTGGCTAAGACTGTGTAGAAGGAAGTAAACGGACGTAGTGTTTTTATCCCATATATTTTTAATCAGAAATTAAATGAAATGGTGTCAATAAAATCCTGTGGTCTGGGAGGCTGCCCTATGAGCTGAAGGGAGAAAGTTCTTGTGCTAATAGTAGCTAGACTGGGATGGAGCGTGAGCTGAAGGGAATGTGTTGTTCTCTGTGAAAGATAATAATATACAAACAATTTTAATAGTTCCCTAAATGAAGAGATATTTGAAGATACAGTTTGGTCCTAATGACTTTAAGTTATACACAGTAAATAAATCCCAAACATATACCCAGTTTTATACCCCTGGGTTGTTTTGAACTGTGGGCCAGGGTGGAGTTTACCTTGAAAACCCCAATGAAAACCAGACCAAAACCAGTCCGTCCCTTGAGACCGCCCCGCTGTATTTAGAGGTGCCAGGGCAGGACGGGCAGAGGTCTGTGCATGGATGGCAGGGGTGMAGGATGGTGACGCTCGTGTGCCGAACGGTCTGGGCAGGACAGCAATACAGCCCTTCAGTTCCTTGGGTAAATTTCCTGATTACCTTACCTGTAAACAAGCAGAGTGTTTTCACCTCCATATAAGCTTGGTCTGTTTTAAAATAGCAATAATCTGTGCAGAATGTATAAGATGACTCCAGAATGTAATTTTTTTTTTTTTTTAACCTGCAGAATTACACAGGTGCTTTGAGGCAGGAGTGTCCACAAGCAAAGTTAGGATAATGATTCAATCAACCCCTTGAGTTACCCCGCTGATTTACAATATTATGCTGGAGAAAAAAAAAGAAAAAAAAATGGCCTGTGTGCTTTTTTTTCTTTTTTTTTTTTGGTTCATTAATTTTAATAAGGTTTTGTCTGAAAAGCCCTATGACTGTATTAAATGCCCCACCACTTTTCTGTCAGGGATGGGGGAACGTTCCTGGAAAACCTTCAAGGCTGCTCCGCAGTTGACGGGCTGTGTTGTTCCTGGTGGGCTGAGCTCTGTGCGAGGCAGGGGGAGCACCTGTTCTGCTCTGAGAATATTCATACGTTTTTAGAGGACATACTACCTTGCTTTGCACTGTGTGCAGTGCTGAGCGTAGGAGAAATCTTTTTGAAAATACTTTGTGTACAAGCAGAGTACAGGGAAGTTAGATGAAAGGGGAAARAATCAATAGTGTCTGGTTTGATTAGGATAAATGGACTTTATTTGAGGGAAAAGAGAGCGTCAAGTGCACAAAAGCATTGCTGGTTAGCAAAGAACACCACTTGAAATGATCTGCTTCTGAGGTGGTAAGTTGCTAAATCGAAAACTAGCCTGCAATGTGATTCTACCACAGATAAAGTAAATACTATTTGAGGATATATAAATAGAAGTGTTATGAGTAGGCAAGCAAATGGGGTGATTCCTGATCTGTCACTCTGACAGAGGCAGAACTAGAGAGTTACCTGAGAGAATGGCCTGAGACAGATAGAAAGCTGAGATCATTAAAAGGAAACAGTGACAAAAATACAGTAAGGAAGAGCTTCAATAGATGCAACTCGAACTTGTGCCGGGAGAGGTGAAGTTGTGTTGTGCTACAAATACTGGTAAAGAATTAGCCAGAATGGAGAGTCAAAATTGTTGTCATTTGCTAATGTGAACAAAACATGGAGTAATGACCTACAACTGAGTCAAGAGCTTGTTGTGCTGGGGGTGCTTTTTCTTGGTTTGTTTTCTTTACCCTGCAGACCAAACCCAAACATGTATCTCTACAACCCACCTGTTGTGGAGCCCAGTTCATGCTTTCAAGCTCCTGTTTTCACTTTACTTCTCTCAGATGAGCACAGGCATTTGCTGAGTTGGCAGCGCTCTGGGGACCAGAGAACCTCATCTGCACCCGAAAAGAATATCAGGTCAAAATGCTGACAAGCAGCTCCTTTTCACATGGATGCTCCACACTGTGTCCTCCTTACCTCCGCCTGGAAGGCAGTTACCTTTTTTGCCTCCACAGCTGACGCTGCAAAGGTGATTCTGTTCCTCAGTGCAGTAATTGCTAGTGCTGGTCTCCTAATGCCAGACCTATCCATAACCCGAGGATTAGACCTGTTTCCTCAAGTGCCAATGTTGTTCTTCAGCTTTAAATAGCTGCTTTTCCTCCCTGATGTTTAGCTGTTGGACATATTTATGAATAAAGTTATATTCATTTTCAGCTTTTTATTGGGTGACTGCTTTAGTAAAGAATTAGACCCTATTCCCACAAGAGCCCCAGTACAGTCCACTTAGTAGTACACAAGTATTATTAATAATAAGTCCTAGTTATATACCACTTATTTTGTGGTTTCTAATGCAACAAAAAGCACTTGTGGGTTTTTTTAGTCTTTGAAAGCACAGTGTTCTATGCAGTTTAAATAAAAATTACAGTTCAAAAAGTTAATAGTTTTTATTTTTGTGGTATCTCAACTTTAGGATGACTACTTCTGTAGTCTCCCATAAAATCTCCTATGATTTAGAAGACATGAATTTCTGTATTTCTGTTCTTAAAAAATATGATGTGAACGAGATTTTAGAGTGAGGTGCGTGAATGAGAAAAGCAGACTTTTTTTTCAGAGTGTTTTTAGGAAAGACTTGGGTGTGAGATAAGCCTCCTCATTAGGAGTATGGGCTTGTCCGAGGCCTCTCTGATGCCAAGTTAATAACTGCTTTCAGTAAGTTTGTGACYGCTTCACCTGTTGGAGGAGCAGCAATTGCAGTGATTAATAGCGAAAATACCAATTTGAGCTAGGGAAGAAATGGTGTTGCTGGACATTTTTAACCAAATTTGCATGACTACTTTTTTTGTTTTTGCTGTTGCTAGTAGGAGACCATTTTTTAACAGTGCATTAATCTGGGGAATCCAATTCAGACAAATTTTGGAAGCTGCCAAGAAAGGAACCTGACATATACCAGTCATTTTGTGAGAAGGTGTAAAAGACTGGAGGGCTAAAGACAGCCAGAAATACCTGCAGTGCTTCACTAGTTGCTTGTGGCTGTCCAAGTAAGGCTTAGCAAGAGCATAAAGGATTATATTATAGCTGTGAACTTCACAGAAGAATGCAAAGAAGTGTTTCCAAGCAGTGATGCCAATTAGACATAGGAGTTGCTTGCTTGGAGTGGTTGTGAAACTGCCTTTTCTAGGAAGCAATCAAGGCAAGACTAGACAGGGAATTCTGAAAGCCCCAGCCAAGAATGGCAGACCTTTGCTTGGATTGAATTGCATGGCCCAGGACACCTTTTCCGACTCAAATACCTCAGCTCTGACTTTATGCTGTGTGTATCATGTGGTTTGTAAGTTAAAGGGTTTCTCCTTCTCCCTTATGTCACAGGACTCCTTTCTGTAGAGGTTGGGAAAACAAAACCAAAGCTGCTGCTCTAACAGCAGTGAGCTTGCCTATTCACAGGCATGAGCACATTCTCGTGGCTCTTGCAACTTACTTCTTCCTTTGTTTTTCCATGGTATAAGAAAGCAATCTGTTTACGTCCTCATTATGAAAAGTGAGATTCAGCACTGTTTTTTTTTTTTTTCTTTTTTTTTCCTGCATTAGTATAAGCTGCAAAATTGGACTCCAAATCTGATGTACATACGTATTTCAGAGTAAAATAAGAAGTGGCTTTCCAGCAACTCGCCCTTCTTTGGGACACAAGGAAATAAACACAGTCATTAAAGAGTCAGCACCCTTACCACATAGTGAACCTTTACTCGCTGTTCCCACCTATTGTTATGTGAAATATCCCTTTTCCTGTTATGAGTAACTGTTGCCAATGGGTAGGATTCAGATCTCATTCATGCTGGTGTAATTCTAGTAGCATTGGAAGATCAGTAGGGAAAAGGAAATTAAAAAAGAAAATGACTTTGAAGTAAATCCTAAATTTAAACTCAAGTACTCTAAGTTTAACCCCAGTCAGTATCAGAATTTAGCTCCTTGCTTAGAAAATCTGCCAAATTATTTGATGTTTAAGTCCTAAGAGAGACCCCATCAATATACTCAGGTTAGTGTTATTGCTATCATGCAGCAGACTGATAACAGTAATAAGGAAAAAGACACTTATTCTGCAAGTATCTGAGATGAATGGGTACACACACACATATATATATATATTTGTATGTAATAATTAGTTATTATCTTGGTGCAAGCATCTTGGCTCCTTTGCTTACTATAATAAATTGTAAGAAATACATAAATAGGGTGTTCTTTCCAAAGAATTTTTATTCATGTTTAGTGAGAGAGGGAAAAAAAAAGGCTTTGGTTGAAGTGCAGGAGAAAGGGATAATTATCCCTGTGTTAAAATGAGGAAGTAGAAGCACAGAGGTAATTGGAGGATCAGACCACAAAGGTACCCCTCAACTCTGTTAGTCATCTTTCCCTTCAGGGAAATTTATTGGAAATGTAAATGCCAATATGACATTGTGAATCTTCGGCTTTTATTATCTCTGGGTCTCAGTTCCCTAATATATGAAAAGGATACTACTTCCTTTCTTTAGTCTCTGCCAAATGTGATCCTTGGCCCAAAATCACAAAGAGATTATGGCAGAGCCAAGAAATGAACTCGGATCTTCTAAATCCTAATCCAGGCCTTTTATCATAAATTTATCGTTCATTTGGTTTCGAATAACAACCAAAGCGTTAACCCTGTTCCTATGCTTTTAGAGACTGGTGGAGGTCTTATCTGTGAGGGTCATTTTCACTTCCTGCTGGCAATTTCACAAGCCTTTTAAAGCCTCTTTTTCCCCTGTAGATTTTTTATTATTTTTTAAGATTTCCTTCAGTATTGAAGTATKCAGTACTGAAGGAAGAATTTTCCTTCAGTATTTCTCCAGGAAAGCTTTACCTGTCTGCCTTTGGAGGTGAAAGCTGTGTGATTTTTACCTGCTATTGGGAGCATCTGTTGGCATTTTATCATTGCACCCTGCTTTTATTCTCTATCCATTGCATGCCAGTTATATCCATTCTCAAAAATATATAGTTAGATTTTTTTTTCTTTCCTCTTTTTTTTTTTTTTTTCCTTCTTTCTCAATCTCTCTCAATCTGTTGCAGTTTTTGAGATTTTGGGTAATACATGTGAGTGGTGTTTTTTTTTTTTTTTTTAAATCTCACTTTGTATTGGTTTGGAAATCATGGATTTCATAGGCATGATAGAAATCGAAAATTAAGTTCTTCAAATTTTGGGTAATACATGTGAGTGGTGTTTTTTTTTTTTTTTTTTTAAATCTCACTTTGTATTGGTTTGGAAATCATGGATTTCATAGGCATGATAGAAATCGAAAATTAAGTTCTTCAAATCATGAAGACATTGCATATTTTCTTTAAAGGTTCAGAGAGCTTTAACCAGGTCCGTTTTTTTCAATGTTATCTGATATCAGGTTAAATGATACTGTTACCAATATAATTTAACATGAAATCAGACTTTTTTTTTTTTTTTTTTTAAGAAATGCTGATAGTTCTTTGGAAAAAAATGTATTTGGAAATAATTGTGCCTCTGTGTTTTAAATCTGATTTTAATAAAAGTATTAAAATTAGAATTCTTTCTCATTCTTTTAAATGTAATTTTTTAAAAAATCTTTTCAGTATAGCAGACTATTTAAGACTAATTATCTGATTTCTTTGAGTCTTGTCCACCTGAAACCTAATCCATCAAAATAAGTGTGAAAATGTGATCCAAAACATTACATACATGAGAAGCCACCTATCCAGCACATATGAGTAGCCCTAGTGGAGCTAAACATTTATACAGTGATGACTCAAACTAGATCATAGTCACGTGAATTGTAATATGGTGCTTACGAAAGCAGTCATGTGAGGAGAAAACAGTTCTCTGCTTATATAGTTATTAGTCTTGGCTTGTCTTACTATAACACCTGAAGGCCACATCAGTGCTTAGTCTCACTTAGCTACATATGGCAGGAACAGTTTATAAATGACAGTCCTCATCCCCTCCCAAACTTAGTTAAATGTGACTAACCATGGATTAAGTGGTCTCCCTACATACAGGRTATATTTCTGCTGCTGATCATTTCAAGATCAGATATATTAGTGGTGACTGTGCTTTCCTCATTCCTATCACTAGCTGATGGCAGGGCTGTGTTTGGGATGGAGCATGCCCATTTCCCAGAACCAGGAAGGATCCTAGCCCTGTCATGGGCAGTGGGAATGGAAGGGAAGAGTGGGAAGGTGCTACTGCCCCTGCCTGGAAGTTATCGATGCTTTGTGTGACTGGCTTTGAATACTTAATTTGTGATGAGAACATCTACCGTCATTAACTGACCTTCAGATCCTGTGGTACTAGCCAAGCTGCACAGATACATCCCTATACCTCTTGCCTGACAAGCTGGTCCTTTAAKAATGTGGTGGAAGGAAGTGCTGGAATTGGTGTTCCCTGTTTTGTAGACTAGAGGATCAGAAGCAGTGGGAGTTTGTCTGCACAGGGAGACTGAAGTGAGAGTCTGCAGTGCAATAGCTTCCTGCTGACTGACATGTAGTATCTGTGTCCAGATGAACAGATGGGTTTCACTTCGCTGTGACTCATTATTGCTACATGGAGAGGGGGAAACATCCTCTCAAGTGTCAGCTTCGGGGGACTCTGTCCTCTGCTCTTTTGCACTTTTGCGGCACCCAAAGGATTGCAGAATTGTGCTCCAGTTTTTGGCTGATGTTCATAGTATTACTTTTTAGCAATGTAGCAGCAGCCTTTGAAAAGATTATGATTCTTTTATGGAGGCTGTTTCATAATGTTAAAAGGAAGATGCCTCTGCATGATCACAGGGGAGAAAAAATCGTAGAAGGAAAAAGAATAGCTGGTCAGAGCATTGTGGAAAGCAGTGTGGGGAAGTGAAGAATGCAAATAGTGGGTATTGTAAGGTGACTTTTGCTCAAAGGAGAGAAAAAGCTTCTTACCTGAGTTTTAAAAGATGCTAGCACACAGTGGTKCTTGTGGAAAGGGAGTTAAAATACCATCAATTCCCTGAGCTATAACTCATAATCTATGGTGTTTCTGTACATTTATAAAGTATCAGAAGTGTTATAGGTGCTGCTTCACATGGGAAAGTAATGCTAAAATCGAAAATTCCAAAAAATGCAATTAAATATAAATAAACTGTTCTGAAGATTCTTGAGCAATAGAACTACTGATTGCACAAGTAAAATTCCATTTAATCCAGTAGCTTTCAATTTTCCCAAATCCTTGTGGGATGAAAAGATCAGCCTTTGTGGCATGCTCAGAAGGTTAATGAATGTGGACTCTGGAGACAGTTCACAGTGAAAGACTTCTTACAGAAAATGTGTTACAGAAAGTGTTTTAAAAAGAGGGCACTAGTTTGAACATTTCTGTCAGTTACAGCAGTTACACAGTGAAGAAAACATGCTCTTTTAATTAGGCACTGGCTGCAGTATTGAAAGCATTGAAATATAGGAGTATGARTATCAGCCAGAAGTAAATAGCTTCTGCAGCCACTGACTTGAGGTATAACAAGCTTGCTCATGAAATCCTGCTTTATCAGACAGCGGCATTCAGCAGTAACTCCTGTATCAGAGTAATTCTTGGAGTAATTCTGAATAGGGAGCACTGCACCATCAAGGGTAGCTTAGTCTACATGTTGCCAAAGGCCGGGGTGCTTGTAGGCCTTCAGCTGGAATAAACAGTGGTGCTTGTCTCACCAGGGAAAAAGGTATTTGCCACAATTCTTATTTAATGCTTAAAATGTATTCAAGGGTCTAAATAGGGCTTTGAAACATGAACTTCCATATCAAAACATCACTGAAAATAGCCCTTTCAAGGCCATGTGGTTTTTTCCCATACCTTTTCAGCATTTTTTTCCCCTCTCCTGAGGCTTTAGACATTGTCCGTACTTAAGTCTTGAAATTAAATAGTGAGCATTAATTTTCATACCAATAGGTTCAATCATGGTAGACCTGAATGAAGATACAATATGTGTAGTTCTTTAATTCCCCATAATCTCAGCAGCTGTCCTCCTATTTCAGTGCAACTGCAATAACAGGAACCACTTAAGTAAAATCTCTAGAGCAAAAATCAATTCATGAAATTACCCTTCTTGTGAAATTTCAATGTGATTGTGGCATGTATTTATTTAAATATTTATACAATATCCCTTTTCACTAGCCACTCGRAAAGTTCCATGCCTAAATAGAAACCTCTAAAAAACAAACAAAAAAACTTCACAATATTTATATTATTTTTCTTTGCAGCCTGTACCTTGAGTGCATTTAAACAGGTGTTGATAGCAGTTCCACCAGAAAATATAGGCTGTTGCTGTCTATGAACAATCGAGGAAAAGATAAAGTTCCTTTCAGGGACTCAAAAGCTATAAGAGAATAAAACAAAACCCAAACACGAGAACAGTAGCAATGTGGTATAAAAAATACTGATTTTTGGAACAACATAATGAATTTTAAGAAGCCTGACAAATAGTACATAGGATTTATTTTATTTATAAGTGTTGACGGTGCTCTTTTTTTTTGTTACAGATATCCTCAGTCATCATGCTAAATATTTCACTGCATTCCTTCTGAGATCATTGGGAATCTTTTCAGATTTTAATGGGATCTCAATCAGATTAAAAACAGAGAGTTATGATCCTTCTCCTGGCTCCCATACAGACTCCTCTGGTGTCTAATTTAGATTTCATTAGGCTAACACAGTGTCATTAATTAGACATATCACTGATAAGAGAATAGATTTTCTCTTATCATGAGAAAATCAGTAGAGTTTCTCAAGGGAACCCTGACAGATATAATTTACCTGGACTTCATGAAAATATTTGAAGCGATATTACATGAGGAATTATTAATATTTTCATTCCTGACCTTGGCACAAGAAGTAGAAATGGAGTAATGAAATATACTGATGGCGCAAAACTAGGAAATGTCAATATAGATATGGATTGTATCCTAATGCCACAGAAGAAGAAATGGCCTTGAAATATGGGGTAATACCCATCTCTACCGGGTGTAAAATAGTGTATAATAGTGAAAAATTTGGGGTCATGCACTTACGTACCAAGCCCAAGATTTTATTTGGCATCACAGGGGATCATCTGCTAGACTTGACAGAAGAACAAATAGGACATTTTCACTGATCTTAAAATCAGCTGATCGTGAGATCAGCTGCTTCACTAAAGGAATTTCAGCCAGTTTTAGGATGGTACATGAAATCATGGGATGTAGTAGGAGTTTCCGGAGAAAACTGTAGGGATGCAAAATCCTAAGTTAGAGTTTATCTGGAATATCATGTTTAACCATGGTCTTCCATGCTTAAGAAATATATGAATATGTAAATAATTGCAGAGGAGATGGGGACACATGGTCTAGTGAAATTTTATTGCAAGATACAGAAATGTAAAAAAAAAAAAAAAAAGAAAAAATAGTTATTTAAACAATGAAAGACAGCTGAAGGTGTTTATGTTTGTGCTATGAATCAAGGGAATAAATACCAGCTATTTAACAGGATGCAACAAAGGTAAAAGAAGGATTCTATAGGAAGCTCTATGGAAAGGTTCTGCAGATTCTATGGAAAGGTTCCCAGCATTCTGTCTCCAACAGCAATATCCACCTAAAAAATGAAGGAAATTCAACTTCAGAATTGTGGCAATGAAGGACTATATTTGCATTCTCCTCTTAAAACAATAGAAAAAAAAAAGTCAGTGATAATAGATCTTAAATATGAAGAACACTCACTGCATTCAGTTCCCGAGCTATTCACTTACGTGTCCAGAATTGTACTAGTGACTGATATTACATCTGTACTTAAAAAAATATGTTTATAGAGCTATTACATTGTGTAACCTCTTTTTATCTGTGTTCTTAGTGTTGTTTTCTTATATAGTTGCCTCTTGGCTGTGAGGGTTGAGGATAGGCTCTACGTTTGTATAGGTCCCTCCCAGCCATCTCCTATGTTGCAGTTCTGAGCAGGAGCAAGTATGTGCCCTGAACTCCTGTGACTGCTTGTGTAAGCCTTGCGTAATGAAAATCCTCATCTATACGACTTTTCTAATGCTAAGGTATGTTTAGCTTGTTAAGAGCAAAGTATTGTGGTTTTGTAACATAACCATGGTTCTGGTCCTATCTCATCTTCCGAAAGCATCAAGCAGTATTTGAAATAAATGCACATAAATGCTTTCATTTTTCAAGATACATAGCAGACATATTTCAGATTTTAAATAGCTTTTTGCCTCTTGACATAACCACTCATCTAAGAGTTGTTAGTTCAGTTCTCACTCTCAGAGCAAGGAGCAATGATGATGGACCAGGATTTGCATGTTATACAATACAGAAAGGAAAGGGGCCATTTACAGAGCTATTGTTTAACAGACACTCCTGATTGCACTTGCATTAGTGACAGACAGACAACTGGGCTGGAGGCAGAGCTGAGCTGGCACTTACTCACTTCCAACACACCTTGGTCTTTCAGACTTTCTCATGGGAGTGGATATTCCACTGTCTAGCAGGTTCTCTTTAACAAGGCTGTTTCTGTAATCAGAATGACTGTTCTCTATCATCACTGGCATTTGGTCTTTACCTACCACATGTCCTTGATGTCACAGTTCCCATACTAATTTATACCTAGGCAATTCTACTTTTTTGGCTGTGTTTCCCGTCCTGAACCTACATGAGCTTCAGATAGTCATAAAAACATCAGGAAATGTCATTCTGGGAACCCCCAACTATTTGTGAAAGGCCCGATTGTTTCCTTTACATTCACTCTTGCATTTGCTTGACATTTCTAAATARGATTTGCTTTCCTGTTTGGTCTACAAGATGTCACTTTCCTCAAACTACAAATATTCTGATAAATAGGCAGAAAAGCTGCCTGCTTTCAATTTTGTAAGTATTTAAGTATCTTTGGTTGTTGCACTAGCTTTACCAAGAAGTGTATTGAAGTTATTGAACTGATTCACAGTGAACATCTCTGATGTTTACAGGACCTGCTCCACAAGCTCTTACTCTTCAGAGTGTGAAACACATCATTGTTGTTAAGGGCTGTGCATGAGGATTGCTCTTTTCCCTCTCTGTGGCTAACAGGAAATATTTTGAAATTGCAGAACAAGAAATGGACAACTCAGAAGGGGAATGAGAGTAGAAAAGCCTCTTCCATAAACTTTGATTTCATAGYATTGAGCAAATATAATGACAAGTTAGAATTTAAGTGGGACTGATAACATATTTATATATAATGTGTCAAATATATATATATTTGAGCTAATATTTGAAATCCTGTTTGCACTAACAAGGCACTGATGGTTTCTAGTTGTCATTCAGAAGTTCTAATAGATGATAGACCTGTGGTTTATTGGTGAGACAGTATAGATGAGATTCAAAAATATGGGTCATATGTAAATAAGTGAAAAAATTGCCTCCATCACTGTGTGCAAAAAAAAGAAGAAACTAAATAAAGCTTTATGAATTGCACTGGAAAATATAAGATTGTACTCTCCATTTGATTTTAAAGCCAACATCAGACTTCCATCAATCAACTGGATGGTTTTCAGACAATATTGGATCTTTAGAAATCTCTTGATCTGCAGAACCCATGAATTTCTGTATTTCTTGATCCGTCAGTAATTTCTGTTTATTCCAAGCATGGTCTGAATGAAGGTTCTTACACATTTATTTTACAAAGGTCAAAAAGAACACATAACTTTTTTTTTTTTTTTTTTTTTTTTTTAATCCAGAAATAAGGGCTGGATTTGAAGGAAATTCTGAACTTTCCCAGATATACACAACCTCAGATCAAAATCCAGTTCACATCAAGACCCGAGGCAAGAGAGGATTTCATGTGTTTTAAGATCAGCTGAATAGCACAGGCTCTGATCTCTCAGTTCAAGTCTCATGAGCTCCGCATGTAAACCAGGGGGACCCAAGAATGTTTCTGAGCGATTGATTCAGCAGTGAGCCCTATTTGTGTCCTACCTTTATGCTAGGACCACTGCTGCATATCTTAGACTGTTTTTTTGCCAGAGAAACAAACAAGTAAAAAGCAGCAGCACTTGAGCAAATCCAGTAAAGGAGCCAAGCCCCATACTACAAAAAAATTCCAGTCTGAAAGATCAAGAATTAGGAAACACTGTCATGCACAGTATAAAGCAGTAAGAAGCAACTTCCTTGCCCAAGGGCCTTGTGTCACCGCCTTGTTGGATATGGAAGTGAATAGGGAACACAGTGAAATAAATACAGAAATACTGSCTGAAACTCAAATGCAAAATGTCTGCAAGGCTATTCCTGGACTCGAGTGATGTGGAAAGATTTCTCTAACACCTCTAGGAGGGCATAAATTCCATACCTGTTGACTTTAAAGTAAAATCTCTGGAAGCATCTAGTAAAGTATCTGGGAATTGCATCTTAACTGGAGCAATGTGCTTGCAATTCCTTAAAAACATTACAGGATACGTTATTATAGGGTGAAGACTTCCWCAGAGAAATGAAGAATTTTTGGAAGAGCATATTTTTTCTTGGGTTAGATTAGGATATAATCTCAACACAGTACATTTTCTCTATTCACRCAGATGATTCATACGAGTTTCTTTTACTCCCTTCCTGACTACTTCTTCTGTGACCCTGTTAGGATCACTTTTAGAATGAGTTAGGCAAATGGAGACCACATTCTGAAGTACTTTTTCTAACCACAATTTCTGCTTCTTTCATTACTTTGAAGAACAGCTTGCTCCTATCCAACCTGTTTCCTTTTTCTGCACTGTTCCTGCATTTTTTTTTCCTATTGCATATGCTGCAATACCTCTTGAAAAGAAAAATGATCAGAAAATAATTTATAGGTGTCTCTACGTAACGTTGATATTCACACTCTACTGAAAGCTTGGGCATTTTTCAGAGATTTAATTTTGCATGCTCAAAGTAAGTTTCCAAAATGTTTAAAACTTGACTCCATTAAAATATATTGCAGCAGCATCACAAATATACACAACTGAAAATATATATATATTTTGTCCWTATGAAATTGTAACATATTATCTTCCCAGCTTTTCCAGTCARAAATACTGCTAGCTGTGCCTCATAACAAGTTAAAATAATATCCTGTCCCACAAAGAATGCAAAAATTTAAGCCATTTATATGAAAAACTCAGAATGTTTTCTACTTCTCCAGCTCTCCAGGTCAGCCTGCCCTGAGACGAAGTTGGGAGTTGCACGGAGAAATAAGTGGGTTATGGTTTATCTCTTCCTGCCTGTTGCTGCTCCTGACTGTGTGTGCTAAAGCAGACCCCTTGGAATCTCTATTTCAGTAAGAAATATCACATCGGGCCTGAAACATGTCAGTTTTTAGATTAAAGCTTCATGTATGATGGAGGCCCATTAAAACATGAGTGCTTTTGAAAAGAACACATGCGAATGGGGGATTTGTAATCATAAAACTGACATGGTGCCAATGGAAAATGGCAATATATTTGTGCGTGCTGAATGCAAGGCAGAGAAAGCCGACTTCAAGTATTCATATATTAAATGTAAGAAGAGTAGGATATTGGCTATAAAATATTGAAATGTGGATAGTAAGAAATATAAGTTTCTTTCATTATCCTATGAGAGCTAAAACTCTGCRGACTTGTGTTTTCAAATCTTTCAGCAAATAGGATATATAAAAATGGACACACACGGTTGTTGAGTGTTCACATATAAAATTGTAATTCTCAGGCAGTAAGCCCTGTCAGGCAGTTGCAGTACTGTACTGTTGTCATGAGACTTASTGCAGAATAACAAGTTTTGCAATAGAGGTAATATCATGGTCAAATACTGTTCGATGGCTGTATACGGCTGGAGGAAGAAGCATCGTTTCCCAAATTCAGTGGTCAGCTGTGAATAGATAGTGGCCTTTGTCCATTGCTTCAAAACCACTCTGTAGTTAAAACTACCTCACACGTAAGTGTGATCAACAACTGCAATGTAGTGGATTTTGCACTTAAATCCTGAAAATATTCAGTAGAAATATTTTTATTATATTCTACGCCATACTCCTTTGAAAATGTTACAGTCTGATTGTCAGTATATTTAATAGATATAACACTGGAGTTACTTAAGCTCCTGCAATTTGAAATCACAGAAGCACTACCCTGTGTTAAGTAGTTTTTGGCAGATGGTGGAAAAAGATACCTATTATTTTTTTCCCCTGGTTAAAGATAAAATTTAACAGAGCACAGAAAACCATGTTGCTTTAACAGCAAAATTATGAAATCTGCTGTTTTAGGGGGCTGGAATTATAAAATATTGCTTGTGTCACAAGGAAGATAACGACAAAATAATGTAGGGCACTGAGGTTTCTTAGGATATATTTCATTTAACGCTGAATTGTATATTTATATTCACTCCAGTGGCTTTTCAAATAAATTTAATTTTTCACATATTTACAAAAATAATGTGTTTTGGTGTCAGACAAGAATACTCAAAGCCTTATTGTGTTCTTGCAGTGCCCAGTGCTGAAAATTGTCTGGAGTTTCATTTTTAATGCTTAAAATTAGGCTCTAGGCACAGCATGGAGGCAGCAGATAAATGCTGTTGCTATAGAGTTTTAAGGATACCCCCATCTACTTTTTTTTTGGGTTATTCCCAGCTCAAGATAAAATGCTAGCATGGTCATTTATGTGTTATTTATATGTATGTATGGGATATTTGAGTCATTGTGATGTGGAGTATTTTGCTTCCTTGGTATTTTAAAAACACAGAAATGACAACCAAGTCAGGAAACTATTAGGAAGATGATGAAATCCTGTTCTTTTTAGGAGTGCTGCAGCTGGTGGTGTGTTTACTCTTTTATCGTTAGAGGGAGTTTTTTTAATTGGCTTGAGAAATTTGTTTCTTTTTGCATAACCTTTATGCAATTGTCAACTGTGCTAAAAGCTATTTGAAACAAAAACGAGTAATACCAATACTTTCAGGATCTGACAGAAGACGATTTTTTCTTCTAATACTTGTATGAACTTCTGTATAATGAAAAGGGTACATGTGGTAAGAAACAGTGCTCAACTTGAGAAGGAGAAAAAACTGCCCTAGGTTAGGCTGAATGTCAGATATTAGCAGGATATTTGTCTCACTGATTTTAGGAGAAGCAACAGAAGATCATGTGCTATTTATAAGTAACTGATGAAAGATCACGTAGTAAGCTGGTATAGCAGAGCACATACTTGTTTCAGCTGCAATGCTGGTTCGTGTGATGTAGTTTTACTTTAGCTGTAACAGTGACATCAGTCACGTATAATTGTCATGGAAAGTTACTAGTCCAGGCAAAAAGCCTCCTTACTCATCCTTGCTATCAGGGTGATAATAAAACTGGTGATACTTTATTCACCCATGTGGGAGAATTCTTGCCCGAGGGAGTGGAATTTTGTACAGGCAGCACATTTGAGAGAGTTAAGAGGACAAGAGGTTTCCAGATGCCTTGAATTAAACTCGGTGATTATTCCTAACCGTAAATGTTTAACTCCACTCCCTCAGTAAATCACTTTCAAAATAGATATTTATTTTCAAACAAAACCAGTTGCCTTGTGAAACTGTTGGTTAGTTAGGGGAGGAAAAAAATGACCTAATGCTTCTGAATAAAATATCTGATCTCTTGTTGCCAAGGCTGAGTCATTTCCTGTTACAATAACAACACTGTCATCAGCAAACTTCCCTAGCCACAGTGTCGTTTGCCAGTGTATGCATGGCTTTATTTGTCCATGTTGTTAGAAAGTTAGTGTTGAAAAACATTCTGTGCTAAATTTGGAGATACCAGCTCTGTTTTAATGTGCGTTAGTACAGGATCTCAGTTTTGTTTATTCCTGATAGTAGGAGCTCTGATTTCTTTGTGCAACATAATAATATCCACCCGGCTGTGTACAATAATGCTGTAATTCTATCAGGSCATTCTGGACACAGCTTAGTGCATTAATATCACCAGAGCTTTCTCAAGTGGAATTTGCAGGATTGCTGTCAGCTGCTGCTTGTTTACAGAAATAAGGATTTGAGAAATACCTGTAAGTTCATTCCATTTGGCACCTAACAAATATCCCCTAGCGGTTTCGTGGCTGTGGGCTTTAAGGACACATGTCAGTGATCTTTCAGACTATCAGCCCTGCGGTGGTTTCCGTTGGGGAGCGGCGTTTCAACGGGATTCGCACGGTGATCCCAGTCCAGAGGGGTCTCCTTTTGCAGCACAGCTGATTCAGCAGGAGCAGGAATTCATTAGGGCTTTCACATAACAGCTTGGAATTCATTTCCTGGGCAAAGTAAGTTAGCAAAAGCATTTTCTGTGGTTAAAGCAGCTAAATAAGGGCCCAATCTAACTTTTAGTTTCAGTACTGTTATTGCTATTTTTTCCTCTTTTTTTTTTTTTTTTTTTTTTTTTTTTTTTTTTTTTTTTCTTCCCTCTCCCACCAGTGTCAGTATTTGGGAGCAGTAGTTGGACTCATGTTCTGGATAATCTGTCAGATCTGTGCCTGAGTTGCTCTTACTAACTTAGTGGATGACAGATAAATGACTGAGCTCTGAACCTACTCATACTGAGCATGGGGTAACTTACATATACTTCAAAGATATCACCTATCCTGCTACAGATATCAACTATCATGTTATGTCCGTAAAAGAAGTACTTGAAAAATTAGCCTGCACTTTTTGAAACAGAAGGATTAAAACTTCAAAAGAAAATTAGTCCTCTCATATAAACACCACTGTACATACAGAGGAATGTAGCATTCCAAGCAAACAAAACATTTTCCCTAAATTCTGGATTTGTTTTATCCTGTTTACCATGTTTAATATCCCTTATGCAGGATAATTTATGCTAGATCTTCCTCAGAGACATCTGACTGATAATCTAGGTACCCCAAATCTGTTGTGCGTTAGTTCCTCAACCAACTGCACGAAGAGATTCTGCTCTCGCGGTATCCGAATGAATGAAAGTTGTGAAGTGCTGCTCACGGGGGGGAAGGGCATGACACATGACAGTGAAATGTGTCATTTTGAGAGTCCTTTTCATCCTCCCACTTTCAAAATCAAATTGTTATAATCATGGAAGAGAACAAGGATCTTGTTAAGGGCTAGTTAAGCTCAATCTGCAGTTTTCTTGCTTCTGCAGTTTTACAAAAGAAAAAGCCTTTTTCAGTTCCTTCTATTTCTTTTCCTTTAGGCTTGAGAGAAAAAAAAAAAAAAAAAAAAACAGAAAGTGTAAGCTGATATGTTTAAGCACAGATCACGATGAATCTGGGGATAAGTCACTCTGCTCTGTCCTTCGATAAACAGAGACATTATTGTGCGGTCCTGGATAAAGTCACTGATTATACTGTTTGGGCCATGAAAGCAAAATGTGTTGCAAGGATTTGGGTGTCTGTAATTAGCCAGTTGTAAAGGCTGTGGCTGGTTTTTAAGCAGCTGTTGAGATCCCTGTCAGGATTTCACCACTGTAAAGGAACTATCTTGTGTGTTACCCCAGTGTTTAACAATGGAAAAGTACAATTATTTGTATATGTTGCTTTTCTTCCTAAGGCAGAACAAATGTCTGTAAGCGGCATTTACAGTGTTCCAGGCTATACCAATGGAAAGGATTTGTATTTGCCTCTGATCTTCTTTGTCTCCAGTGTAATTTTCAGACATTGACAGTGTCCCTGAAGCCTAAAGGTTCATTTTTTTATGAGGTTACACTGCTGTGTACCCTGAGCGTTCTGCTCTGGGCAGCTCTCTCTGAGCACGCACAGATTTGCTCCCAGGATACATCTGCCTACATAATTACCCTGGGTTTGGATATTAAAAACCTCATGTATTTTTAAGAACACATATTTTAATCCTGTATGCAAACCTCTTAGTGCTGTCTTAAAATAGGCCTTACAGTTTGACATGGGTAACCCCTTCGTACCAATGTTTAGACAGTAAAAAACTTTGCTATTAGCAAATTTTATTAAATGCAGCAAGTCTCTCCTGGTCGATTGAAAATCCTAATACTTGTAGGTGAAACTATGGTGTAAGACCTTTGGCACTTAAACCTCTTGTCTCTATCTAGTTCAGGGAACGGTGAGTTCTCAGTTACAGGGAGTGGGAAGATGATGTCATTGAAAAGCTATTGCCCTGCTTTGATACTAGTAAATGTGTTCAAAGTTCTCTAGGGACCTCTAAGGGTTGAAAAAAAATTCCCTACCACAGTTGCTGTGGGATAGAGGTAGTTTTTCTCTCTCACTCAGAATTTCCTTGCCAGTTAGCTGTAATGTTGTTTTAAGTACAATGTAAGTGAAAGGCATTTAGGAGAATAAGGCTATATCTCTTCTCGTTAAGAAAATGTGTTGAAAATGAGGCTGGATGTCTTCTTATATCCCTAATACAGAAAAGACAGGAATGAAAGAATGTCAGAAGTGTGTGTGTGTTTACAGAGGAGCGCACATGCAGAAGAGGGGGAGGAAGCGGGGAGTGAAAGCCCTTTGCAAAACACAGTAGTAGATGCCAATGTTTTTGAGCCGCACACAAAGCAGCGGCTTTCCACCAGTAACTGTGTGACAACTGATTTGCAATCAAAACCAGAGGGCCGAATCCCTCCTCTTTCTTTTCTGCATATACAATGTGAAAGAAATAGAGTGAAAGGAAATCGCTGCCTGACTTGGGCTCCTGGCAAGGGGCCAGTCTTATTCCTTAGATGAGGAGGTGAATGATGCAACATGATGACTCTCTTTCCCTCCTGCATCCTGCGTGTCCCATGGGGACGTGAGTGATTTTCATGCCCGTAAGTGCTGTTGGGCTTTGTCTTGCTTGTGCTGGTCATGGGGAGCGTCATGTTGCTCCTGACTGCTGGCCTTACCCAGTGGTGAGGGACATTAGAAAGTTCAAATACATATTGGGTCTGAGCTGTGCCACTGGCCGATGCCTTCAAGTGAAGCCAGTCTGTAAGATGCCTTCAATTTTTCCCTGCCAAAATTAGGAATTTTAGCATTTTAAGCTTTTGGACCTATATTCTGTGGGCTTTTTTGTTTGTTTGTTTCCTCACAAATTTGAAGTCTAACCTGGTCTGCTTTATCTTGGGAGTGGTAGATTTTTTCTAATATTTTCCATTCTGAAGTGAAGCAAGACACAAGTATCACAAGACTCATGATAAAGTCACGTGAGTTGACAACCCTAACACTCAAAGTTTTGCAGATTCAGCCTTTCTGAAAATAGCAGCCCCACAGCACAAAGATCAACTGTTTTTTGTTTTTTTTTTTTTTTTCCCCA
>NW_020454805.1:1541598-1589867 GCF_003342845.1 Nothoprocta perdicaria
TTTTTTTTTTTTTTTTTTTTTTTTGAATTTGGGTAAAATGAGTTAAAGACTATCTGAATGTGGTTGGAATAGTCATGGAATAGTCACGGGAATGCTCCCTCATCACTTGATCTGTGATCACTGACCTAACTTGCCAGGGAAGGCAAGAGATGAGAAGAAGGGGACCCTTAGCTCCATTTACAAAAGCAAAAAGTTCAATGAAGTTATTTAAAACATATTTCTAAATTCTTCGTGGAATTCAGCAGGATGTCAGTCCAACCCATAAAATCACCGGGATGAGTAACGTGTGATAACCGTGGCAGTGCATGCAGCTCGCTGCTGATGTCACTAGTGACATGTGTCCTACCTTTCCCCTGCTCTCTTGTGGCCCTGGGCGCAGGCTGACAGCGTCGGAGCTCTGCATCCGGCAGCATTCCAGAGCCGTGAGTCAAAGGTGAAATGCCAGCATGAGGGAATGAGACCTGGTTTCGCTGGCCGAAATACCAGCTACATTGCACATTTATTATACTTGCAGAGGAGATAATACAAAGATAGAGCAGTGGAATAAACTGCAGGGAGAGCTACGCTGAAGGGGAAAGACAGTATTCAAATATGATAAGGAATACAGCTGTGATAAAAAAGCAGTAACATCTGATACGTATTGTGGCTGATACACTGTCTGACATTTATTTCCTTAGATGGAAGTTGCTCTTTTTTTTTTTTTCCCTCTTACACCACGTTGTGCACTTATAGCTGCCCTGATTCATTGCAGCAATATTTATCGCAGGCACATGGGCAGTGCTTGCTGAAATGAAGCTCACAAGCAAGGAACTTAGGTGTTTGCTTCAGTGGCTGCAATACCAGCCCTTTGCTTTGAATGACGCCTACCATTTCCCAAGACAAAAATATATTACTGGTGTTGGGCAAAGACAAAGAGAAAGCAGATCTCTCATTGCTCTTGGAAATGACTTTGTCACATTTGTGACATTTGTGACTTCCTCCTCTTCCCTTCCCTTCCCTTCCCTTCCCYTCCCTCCCCCTCCCCTCCCCTCTCCTCTCCCCTCCTCTTCCCTCCCCTCCCCTCCCCTCCCCTCCCCTCCCCTCCTTTTTTTTTATTTTTAAGACACTATGTCAATAAAAAAAAAACAAAATTTAGTGTCTGTTCTGCCCTTTTTAATTTTATTTCTGCTATGTTGTGTGATCTTGTGGTTTTTTACAAGTAACACTTGGTAGCCTTCACAGGTAAAGTTTCATTGGTAAAAAGGTATTTGTTGTTATGGTGGTGTTTTTTTGTTTGTTTGTTTGGTTGGTTGGTTGGGTTATTTTTTGTCCCACATGTGATCTATTTTGTAAAGACCCCAAAAAGAATAAACCTTGTTGAAGTGTTGAGGGTCTAGGAATATTGTTTTTACTTTTTCTAGTTTTGAGGGAAGAAAACTTCAGCAAGTTTAAAAGTCAAGCCCACTGTTGCACAGTATGATGATATTAGATGACCAGCAGAGTTAAATGAGATTCCTGATGGATATATTTTACATTTTTTTGGCCACCAACCATGATGTAAGATGAATTTATATGCATTAAATAAACTTATCATAATAGTCATCTAATCCTCTCTCGTAACCTAAGGATTTCTTATTTCCAAATGAGGAGGAAAAAACTTCAATGGAGAAAAAAAAAAATCCAGACAAAAAAAATCAATTATACTGCATCATTCCAACCAAGATTAATGTAATAGCTGTCTGTTACTGAAATCTAAGCACTGCGATGGGGGTGTGCTCCAAGCACACAGAAAGCATGTGACCTTTCTTGAATAATGTTTCCCAAGTCTGATTCTACAATGACTTGCTAATATCCTTAGCATGTGAGGAGCCCCTTTGCTTCAAATTACACATATGCTTCTTATTTGCAATTTAAATCTTCCAGGCCATCTTCCAGCAAATTCAGCACTCCTTCCTTTCTTACTCCACATTCTAAACATATTACAYACTTTGCTCCCTTTCACTCACTGAAAAAACATGATCTATTGAAGTCAATGACAAAACTGCCACTTACATTGGTAATGCTAGGGCTAAAATTTAAAGTTTTATTTTTAGAAAAATGTCTAAAGTTATAAAGAGGTCATTTCAGTCCTGTACCTCTCTAAGATGGTCAGTGAGTGTCTTGCGCTTTTTCCATATAGCATTATTTACTATTGGCATTTATTTTTTACTTTCTGCAAGAAATGCAGAGCACTGAGGTCATATCTACTTTAGCTGTACACATAAAGATTCTGTGTTCTTATATGAATTTTTGAGTTCTATTTCTCTACAATATCATTCTGCACAATAAGCTGGATATCAGGCTTTTGCTGTTAAATATGTGTTAGAATTRGTTTTTACAGTCCTATGACATAATTCTTGTCAAAAGATTGTAGTGTGAATGCTGTAATTAAGAGAAAATGACCAGGAGATGGAAAACACTGAAGATTTCCAAGAAGGCTTGTTCTCAAAAAAACATGAAATTAGTTTTAAGTCAAAGTTGCTCATATCTTTTCTTCATTCCTCCATAACAGATCCCTTCTAAGAGGCCTCTATGCTTCATGACTCCCTTCTAACGTTGGCCTTGCTGATGGGTAATGGAGAGGAAGAGCAGGTTGCAGAATATATGAAAGTAAGCTTGAAGAAATTGTGGAGTTCCTGTGCATGTTTCCTGTGTYCAGAGCTTTCATCATGATAATTCAAAAATGTTATCAAACAGATCAGAATAGGACCCTCAAAGTAGCAAAATTTACATCATGTCTTTAAATTCAGATGTAGGAGTTGATGGCTGCTGGAATCAAGCACTGGCTCTACAAAACACAAGTCAATGAGTAAGTCAGATGTAGTTCAGTGATATTTTCAACTCCAGTTAAGATAATATGAGTAAAAAATGCTCTGAAGCCTAGTGATACTTGCGGATTTAAACTTCAGACACTTGCTGAGGATACACATTATTTGCCACCATGCTTTTTATGAGATAAAAACATTTCTGCGATGAATGCTGCTCTTTATGGAGTTTTTGTGAAAGTAGGATTAAGACGCTAATGAGACAGTGCCTTGACATGTTTCATTTATGGCTTGATTAGACCATGATCTAATGAGATACTCTGCTATGTGGAAGTACATCATCTGCAGTCATTTAATGTTGACTCTGGTTTGAATGTTTCAGTTTGGAAGTATCTCTGAACTTTTTCCAGCCAAAAAAAAAAAAAAAAGAACAAACAAAAAAAGAAAGCATAATGTAAGAGAATGTTTCATTCCAAGTGCAGTAGGCAATTACAAAGAAAGCTATTCTGAAACTGCCCACTTCTTCTCTCTTCAGTCCTATAGACTATGCATTAGTTCTTCTGAGCTTTTATCATGTTGTGTATAGTATGTTGTGAATTTAAGATTTCTAAGGGAAAAGCAAACGAAAAGACAATCTCATGTTTCCATTCAACCACTCTCTTCTGTTATTCCAGAGACTCAAAGGGATTATACGTTGTCTAGGTTTTGTGACTGGCAAATTTATTTCTCATAGGGAGTCCAAGGATGACATGTTTTTCATACTGTACTGTTCCCTTTCTCAGAGCTTCCTGTGGAGTGGTAGTTCTACAGCACTACCACCTTCCAATGCTTTTCTCTCTTCAGTGACACCTAAACATCTGAAAACCTCTCTGTTTTGTACAATAGACTGAGAAGTCCCACAGTACCTGTACTGGGGTACTACTACAGTGTTTTAGGTTCACTTCTCCTTGGTTTTGCACTGAAAGGATTTCATTTGAATTATGTGGCACAAAGAACTGAAGTAACCTTATAGATTGACTTGCAGATATATACGTTTCATATATCTGTTCTCACCAGGGAACAAAGGCAGGATGCCATATGGAGTGGCTCAGATTGATTTCTTTGCTTTGGCTTGATTGTGAGTCTGAAATAAAAAAAAATGATATATTAAATTATGTCATGTTGAGATGAGGTTAATAACTATTTAACATCTGGCAAAAGCAAATGGATTCTCAGCTAACACAGTAGAAACCATTCAGTCAGCACCTTGATAAGCTCATCTCTTTCACTGGCTCAAATGTGATCCTAAAGATCCTGTATATATGTTTCCAGTTCCTCTGGCTAGGCAGAACATCCAGACAGTTTAAAATGTTCATCTTCCATTGTCTGCAAGGCTTTGGTAATATGCAAGTGTGAATGATGTACATTGGCAGGCAGTTTCTTACTGTGTGATCCACTTGTCCAGGAATTTAACTTCTTACTGAGTAGCTTCAGTGGATTTGGTGCCATACATGTATATCCTTGGATACCAGCTCTCAAAAGGTGTTTATTGTTGAGATCACACATGTGACCACTGCAAAGTGACAGTGCTCATTAATGCATTGAATTAGATGTGCTTCGGAGATTATGATTTGATACAGTGGTCATGCATGAAGTTCTTTGTGGTAACATGCATCCAGGATGGCTTCAGATTTGCTGGCATGGGACTTAAAGTATTCCACAAGGACATGCCTCTATGCAGGGATCAAATATATTTAATGCTCAAGGAAACATATTTTTATTTTATATGGGGGCATCATGGTCATCTTGAATTTCTTTCCAGTGAAAATTTGTATAGTCACATTTGATACTATTAAAGGTCATTCTAAAAGAAGCATTTTCCAATAACAGTGATAAATTATTCATATTTTTATCCTTCCCACTCCAGTTACTGCTAACGAATCTATGCAGGGCTCTCCATGGCCTTCAATTTTTCACTGCCTTTTTTTTCATGTGTCATACGAGTGGGCTGGATAACCCCTGTGATTACTCTGTGTATGATTACTCTCTATTGACAGATGAAGCTTTGCCCTGCTATGTTTTGCATTCATAGGTAAAAAGAAAAAAAATCAACAAGTTAGCAGAAGTCATCATTTTCAGCATATTARAACTTTCAAAGAGCAAGGAACAAGCATAAAGTATCCAAGGAGGAGAAAGAGTTCAGTCTGAACTTTTCCTTTACACTTGCCTCTTCAGAACCCTCACGCTTCTGGCCCTACTGGGAATCCAAAGCAGTGCTGCCAATTCGGACATTCCTGTTAGATCCAAAGGCGAGAGAAGCACCTTTACTAATAATTCCTATTTGTGATCCACCAGCTTAAAATCTTGGGTACTGCTGATTTGAAAAGCTGGTGTCCCACAGCACCAGGAGGTCAATTGTCACCAGGCTGTGGAGTTCCAGGAAAGTTTTTAACTGTTAGGTGCTTTGCACAAAAAATGCTATTCTATTCTCATTTTAGAAGGGTGTAAATCAGGGGTCATTCCACTGTAGCCAGCAGATTTTCTGCAATCAGTGTGAAATCAGCATCCAACTTAACAGCCACACATCTCCGAGTCTGGAGACAGCCAGCACTGATGCCTCAGCTGCTCGCCAAGGCACGTTCTGCGTGTTTCCTACTTAACTAACACTTGCACAATTGATGGCCAAACATTCCTTCTGGAGCATTTACCATTTCCAAATATATTTATCTTTCAAGTAAATAAATTTTGTGTTAATTAGTGACAGCTCACCGCTAAAATATTCACTTCATTCTTTTACCAGCCCATGGCAGAGTCGTGCGTGCCATGCCAGCTGTCCTTCACAGCATGTCTTAAAAAACTGTAGCCTTATTTGGTGCCTGCAGTGACCTTTTTACATTCCTGAATAAAATTGGGACTACACAGCTCACAAATACAAGTCTTGTTAATAAAATGCCAGGTTTGTAGCAGTCAGGTTTGTGTAGATCTTTCAAAATGCAGCCTAATAGCTCAGGATTGCGTATGTGTGGTGGCACAGTTGCAGGAGAAGCAAAACATTCACAAAAAGCTGTCTTCTGTTCCAGACACATAAACAGTTCATGATTCTAACCTCGGGGGAAAAATCACCTCTCCCTTTACCCTCCAAGAAACAGTCGACAGTTTCTTCGTTCCTTAGGTGACCTCAAGTAAACCCAGAAATGCCTTAAAAAAATAACCAATCCCCAAATCAATACCAACATAAGCAAATAATAATAGCAAGAGATGAGGTTGAGGGGGGCAGAGAGGAGAAACAGCAGAATGGCGAGCAGATGTTTCCTAAATAAGACATAAACAAGGAAAATGAGCAGTCGGATTTTCCTTTAACTTTACAGTGCAGTTTACAAATTCATTAAACAGGACTTCAGAGCAGGGCAGYCCTCACTGAGGGGTTGTTTAAGCTGAAACATTCTCAATTTCCTGCTTAGCTGACTCAGTTGACAAGATGCTCTCTAATGACATCACCAGCTGTTGAATAGTTAACAAAACCTTTGGATCATATAAACCTGTGCAGTTTAAATAGTTCTTGACCTTTTGCATGTAGGTAATGATTACTTACATCTCTATAGGCATGCTGCAAACTCTCTGTATTCAAGAAAAATAGCACTGATATTTAAAATTATCACTTTTGTATATTTCTGATGCAGATATTAAAGCTGTGTGGATTTTAATAATCTATATAGTTGGCCTAAATGGCCTAAAGCCATTTTTTTTACATCATTTAATGAAACTACAGTTGAAACCTATATTTTTTTGTGATGTTTAAAAGATCTGAGTAAGTGTAGGAAAGATTGATATTGCCCGTGTTCCTGCTGGAAAGCTGCRTTTGCCCTTACTTAAGTCTTTAGCTCTTGTTATACTGTAAAAAAAAAGATATTCTAATTGATTCCAATTGATGAACAGCCTAAATCAGCTCAAAAACAATGTCTATATCATAATATAGTAACTACTATTTTGGATTAAATGGTCCAAAATATTTAAAATCAATGTACTGTATCTGATTAGAGCTTAAGAGATTTTTGAAGAAATTATAGGATCTTCTTTAAGAAATGTTTAATGGGGTAGTATATATCTTTTTATTTCTTCTTGTATCCTTTGTATGTGCAGTTTCTGTGTGCCGTAAAGGAAAAAATTTGCCTTGAATCTCTGCATACCCAACAGCAACATTTGGTGCATTTGGTGCATGGCTTGTAAACTCGCTTGTTATGTTTATAAATCCTTTCTAATGCTTCTAATGATCTTAAAAGACATCACATCTCCCTTTTGGTGCAAATACTTTCGTGGTCTTGGCAATCCTGGTTTTTCAAAAAAAAATTGAATCTTATAAGGAGTTAAAGTATATCTCTATAAATAATTAAAATTCATAAAGTTCAAAAAGTAGCAAGCAGTGCAAACAATTTCAAATTTATATAAAGAAAGTGTGATTTTGGATGTTATTGAAGCCCATAATTTGGATTSATTTTGTGTGTTTAGTTACATATTATGCAAAGGGTTTTTTTCTAGCTTCAGTGCAGACTACAGTCTATGTATGTTATCAGTGGAAGCATCTTCCTTCCCATAGCAAGACTGATCTTGTGCAGCTGAGGTCTCTTTCTTTAATTCTCTCCCTCTTTTCCCCATGCAATTTAAGTGGTTTATCTATACACATTTATTTCAATAGACGGGTTAGTTGTTTACTTACCATTTTTTTCAAGTTGTCCTGACAAACCAAAAATCTTTCATAGCCAGCAATGTCTGAAAGACTGGTTTACTTGATAAAATTATTTCTGCTGTCATCAACATAAGCTGCAGGTCGAAATATAGAGAGATAAGACCCACACATACTATCTGTTAGACAAGTGCACATGATATATCCATGTTAAGTGACATCTTCCATAGGATTAATCGTTGTGGGATGTCAACTATGAATTCTGCAAAGAAGGAGGTTATGTAACATGCAGTAAAATAGATGATTCCTAGAAATTCATAACTTCTTGCATATCTCCTCATAGCTGTATGGTAAATTAATGTTCACTGTCACTTCTTTCAATCAGCAAAAGCCGAGCAAATAAAATAAGCTGTCACATTTTTCCTTCCTATCTTTGTGAAATTGAAAACATTTCTTGAGCTAATAAAGTCAAATCTAGGACTACTGGCATGTGCTTGACTTTTTCAAACTGTATACTTCAAAGCCTAGAAGCTAGATAAGCTAACAGCTCATTCAGTGAAGTTACTGTGTTGGAGGAAGCATGTCTATCAAATGCTTGCTTTACAAATTTGAATAGATGTCGTTGTTCTCAGTAATGTCACCCACTCCGTGGCTGCAGGCATTGTTTGAACAGAGGGAATGTGAAGCATTTATTATTTTATCCAGGCCTGCTCCGCAGCTGGGAAACCAGCCATTCTTTCTTTCTATCTTCTTTTTCAAAAAGGTGATGTAAGCAGCAGTGGGGAGACCGATTTGGTAGCTGGGCAGAGTGTTGAAAATCAAACTGATAGTTTAGCTGTGTGATTTGGAGGGTGGCTGAATCCAAGAGTAAGAGAAGAAAGATACCATGATAATTAAATATTCTAACAGTTTTCAGAAAAAAAAAGGAGGAGAAAACAATACCAGAACTGTTTGTCTGGCAATGCCAGAATTGTCTATCAGGAAAGACATAGATGGTATTTTTTTTGTTTAGCAGTTGCAATGCAGATCCCGCAGAGGCTGACTGCTGTTCCTTCATGGTACACTAAGTCAGTATGTCACAGACATCTGCGCTGTGCTGCAATCTGATTGTAAGATGAACACCGACAGCCCGAACACATTCCTTGTCTCAGTTACATCAATACAATCTGGCCCCTTGTGTTTATTTCAGCATTGAGTGAATTCTTTTGGATATTTATAGGCCCTTCTGAGACTGTGTCAGTGGGRTGGGGAGTGAAGCTGCATTAGCAGTGGAGTGTGTGAAAGAGATCTGCTGGCTGGCACTACTCTGTGTAAGTCATGGGCATGAACTGGCCTCGCATCTCTGCTAGTACAGAGAAAATGTGGGACTTTGCCTTGRGCCAACAGTAAGAGACCTCAGCCACAGACTGGAAGAAGAACTGAGATTCAAGGTTCTGTTTTTCCTGTCTCAACTCTCCAAGAGGGAAGTAATCTCTTCTCTAAAATATGATTCAGAAGTAGGTGGGTTTTTTTTTTTTTTTTTGGTTTTGTGGGGGTTTTTTGCCTAGTCTTCTTGAGAAAAGGGTAGGGAGGGAAATAGCAAATTATATGTAAGGGGCAGGACTCTGCTCTACCAAAGTCAAAGTGCAGGAGTACACAGCTGCAGTTTGTGCTTCCTCCCTTATCTGACTTGCCTGAAAAACCTTATAGTTCTCTCCTTCTCCCTGTATCCGTACTGACAAATACCTTTAACAGAATGAGTTGAGTTTCTGTCAATGCCCTCAAACCTCCATGGCTCCATTACAATTACTCAGGGATTTTTCACGAGGCCTAAGGAAATTAGATGGACAGGAACTGTCTGTGAGCTTTCTAGGGAATGAAGGGATAGAAAAGTAATTTTGTAGGCTGGCTGAGTTCTTGATGAGATATTTAACACAGCTGTGATTTAATTGTATTGCTAATGGTGCATTAAGGTGTTTAAATGATTTGGTAGGATTCTTGTGGTTGTTATTTAAATCAAACTGAATGAAATGTAATAGGTGCCATTAAAAATCTCTGTCTATTTTGCAGAGGATTAGTAGCATTTTGAATGTATCTAGTAAAAGGCATTGGTCCTGATCTTTATTTTCATGAATGCTCCTATAGGCACTTTGACTAGATGAAAGACCCCTGAGGTGATCATAAATTATTTATCTTCTCATTTTCTGTTCTTGACAGGGCTTAGCTCAAGCACAGTGTCATACTGTACTGCTTTTGGGTACAGCACTGTTGTGCTTTCCATTCAGGGACTATATCTCATGGATTAGGATTTACTGTGTCCCACAGAATAAATGATATCAGACCCATCACAGACATCATACTAATGCCTCCACCTATATCCTGGACCATCTTGTGTTCAGTAGTGACTCCACTGTGCTTTTAAACTATCTAGTATTATATTCTAAAATGCTCAGTAGCCAGAGCGAGCCCTTAGAAAGGTGAAGTGGATGGCAACCTTACTCTTCACAAAGGATATACTACGGGGCTGSACAGGAACATATAACAACACACTCATTGAGTGCAGATGTTTAATCCTTTGATTCCTGTAATGCAAAATGAGCTCCTAGAGTTTTCTCTCCTGACTACCTGCTGTAATAATCTCTATGAATCCATGTAAGAACAGAACAAGTGATGTTCATACTTAACTCTCTCTCTCTATGTCTCTAGGGGGACACCAGCAACAGATAATATTCTTTGTGTCTGACAATTAAAGGTAATTTTAACCAATTAAATGAAAGCTTTCACCTCAAATAACTAGAAAAAAATAAATAAAGACTTTGGCTGTGTAGTTTCAATTTCTATTATTTTGTTTCTCTGTTTCACTACAGTTGCCATGTCAGCACAACTGCCTTATGCTGGTGTAAGGATATGGAATAGAAACTTAAAACATATGTGTTTTTAGAATATTTGTGGGTTTGAAATAGTTAGCTCATTTTTGTTTAGGCATTAGCAAGAAACTGCTTGCTTTAGTAATGTTATATATTGTTAATCACAAAACATAATCACAGAATCACAGAATATTCAAGGCTGAAAGGGACCTCTACAGATCATCTAGTCCAACCTTCCCGCTCAAGCAGGGAGCACAGGGTGGCATCCAGGCGGATTTTGAAGACCTCCAGAGAAGGAGATTCCACAACCTCCCTGGGTAGCCTGTTCCAGGGCTCTGTCAGTAAAGAAGTTCCTCCTCAGCTGGAGATGGAATCTCCTGTGTTTCAGCTTATGCCCATTACCCCTTGTCCTATTGCTGTCCACCAAWGAAAACAGCTTGTCCCCTTCTTCTTTACATTCTCCCTTCCTGAACTTATACATGTTAATCATATCCCCTCTCAGCCTTCCCTTCTCCAGAGAAAACAGGCCAAGTTYACTCGGTCTCTCCTCATACCAGAGATGTTCCATTCCCTTAGTTCTATAGTTCTTAGTTCTATAGTTCTTAGTTCCCTAAATTCTATATATTTGCTCTCTTTAGCCTCTGATGTTCCAAATCGTTTTCATCACTCTCCTGGTTAGATTGTTTCACATCCTAATATCTCTTTTGGAGAGTTTTAATCTTTTTGATTTGCACTGGGGTACTAATTCTGCTCATTTTTGTGCCCTGATGGAAATGACATCATGGTCATTAAGGGAGAATACATGTCATTTAGAAATCCAAAGCATAGATGTCTACAGATGGATGGTTCTTTCTGCATTCTCTTTAAAGTCAATATAAAGGAAGAGATGTTTTAGAGACATTTACCTCTAAAATATTTCAGATATTTACTTAAGGAAAGGAGGTGAGTCGTATGCTCTACTGACTGTGTTTACTAGCTATTGAATCCATTAAGGCATGGGAAACTGGACTCTACACCCTGTATTGTAAAAGTTAATGAATCTTACCAGAAGAGGTACATGCAAATCACAGAGATGATGAGAACAATCTGTAAGGATGTTATGTGATACTAATTGTCAAATTATATAGGAGCATGATTATACTATATGTATGTGTCAGAATGCTGCCCAGTGAGACATTTTGCACAGCTGGGTTTGAAAATCAAATTTTCSTCAATTTTTGAACTAATCCTGCCATGTATGATTTTACAGATAAATTGATTGGAAACAAAACCAAAATTATACAGCTCCATGGGGTTTATTCAGGAAATAACGTTTCTCTTCCCCCTATCTTGTTTCAGGACAAAGTATCAGGAACATACTTTTTGGAGATCAGAAAATGGAACATCACCACAGATTAAGAGTGGGAGCTTGATCTCTAAATCAGTGACCAGCAAACAGGACAACTCAACCAGTCATGAGTTGCTCTTTGACATAGTTATCCTGAGTTCTACTTTAAAACAGTAGAGCCTCTACCCTGGTGCATTATATCAAGAGAATTAAAGAATCGCAGGTGACCTAGAGCACCACATCATGGGCAGAAGGAGGATATTCTGACTCCATGTTACTTGCTACCAGTGAACGGAGGAAAAAAMGTGAAACCTACCATCTTCTTCCCAAGGTTTTCCTTTCTCCCTCAAATTATTACCTGAGTGGTAACCAATTATCAAGAAAATTTTGGATCATTTAGTCTATGTGGCTCAGRTCTGTTCTTAAGTATGAAGAATCATATGCATTTACAACAGTAAACACATACCTAACTGACAGTATGATATCAGTTAGTAAGAAAAGCCTTTTTCTGTCTTTAGCGCATAGAATTGTATTTCACTGAGAATTCAATAAGAATCAATAAAGTGTAAAGTCAGAAAGTAAGTTTTGTCTCTGACAAATTATTCATTAGACAAAATACAAAATCAAGGCCCCAAAGTGTTAAGGATATGCCTCACAAAATTACAATGCAAACAAATTTTAGTGACATAAATCATACCAATAAATGTATTAGTATATAAATATGTTTGAAATTACATAATTTCAATTAGAAGGGTTTTTCTAACTTGGACACCTCATTTGCATGCATCTCATGTAGTATAATATAAGCCCACCAAAGCAAATGGTAATCTCCTATTTAACCTTGTGGGAAAGTAACTGAATTATTAAGTTCTTCAGAATCAGATCTCTGTCCTTCAAATTAAAATTCAGCTCTTTCTAGAGAAAACACAGAAGTACATGTAAATATTTACTTAAATGATTTAAGACAAGGCTATAAATATATTTCTATTCACATTTGACAGTAGAAGAATGAACTTCAATACTTTGTATATGATATGTGATGGGATGGATAAGTCCCCTGTAGGCTGCCAGTGCATAAGGAGGCCAACAACGACAGGGAAAAATACATTCTACTTTATTTTATTTTATTTTTTTTTTTTACATTTCTTAACATTGTTTATAGAGAAATGTTCAACTGCAAAAATGAACTCAACTAATCCTAATAGGAAACTAATCCTTTCTAATGAAAGAACTACCACAAAATATTTACAATCTACATAGTTTCAGATGAAGATGGTGAGATGTGCTTTTGTTTGCCATTAAARTAAATCTTTCCTTTTGATCTCCATCTTACTAGTATCAAACTTACCTGATCCAAGAAAGCCTCAAAGGTTATAGTATGAGCTTAAATGTTGAAAACTGGAACCAAATAGCAGTAATGATACTGGGAATCATTAGGAATCTGGAAATGATCTGGAGTTGAACGTAYTGGGTATATACAGAAATTTCCAAGAGAGAGGTTGTGTTAATAGCACTAGTTTAGTCATGCATGCATTCTGAGGATCCTAGCATGGTTTTAMTTTGGAAAAGTTTTGTGTCTTGTACAATTTCTTTTGTTACCAGATAAATGGAAGAGATGTTATGAAGTTTCATCACTGACCCAAAGTCATTAGCAATGTTTGCACTGACTGCACTGACTTCTGTATCCTCCTCAGAACCTCCTCCCTTAGTTTGCAGCTGATGTGCATTTTCTTCTTCTGTTTTGCTTTTTTCCCCCCATTTGTAGACCTATCCTTCTCTTTCCTAAATTGAATTTTATCTACTGGACAGAGTTCTCAGCTTMAATATGAAACATATTAAAGGAACAAACCAAAATGATTCTGCAGATTACAGCAGGGTAACCATAAGGTGCCCTCACATAAAAACATAGAAGAAAATAAGTGCAGTAAAGTAATAAAAGATCTTTTTCACTGTTCACTCACTCATAAAATAAAACCAAAACTAACGTTTGGCTCTAGCAGACATAATATAGTCTTTTAAATGGCCAAAAGGACTACAGATGTTTGTAGTTGATAGAAATGAGATCTCAGGAGAAGCTCAACATTTAGCCCATTAGTCTTTTCAATCTCTCTTTCAATGGATGCCTGGGGATTTTTACTTTCTGTAGAAGTTCATAACCCTACAAGATTTCTCTTCATATTTCCCTCAACTGTCGTTGGTTCATATGTGAAACACTTGTTACACTGGATTCCTACCCCAATAAAACTCCCATGTCTGGGTGTTTGAACTAATGATATAGCAAAGAATATGCAGGACCAGATCCCAGCCAGAACTCTGTTTACGGCCATCAGTGGTGGTCATTGCTACTGAGGTGTTTCTTCACTATCACAGATACACCAACCCCTCATACTAGGTAGCTAATTGTGAGACAATTTCCTCCTACTTCTTCCTGGCATTTCTTGAAACCATGCAATAGAGTGAAGTGATGTTTTTAACTACTTTTTAGTCCCTCTCCTTTAATTTCTTAATATCTTGAATGGCCTATACAAACCAGGACATAAAATGGGCTTTGTTTTTGAATCACCAGGAACACAAAATTTTAAACACTGAGAGTAGAAAGAATATTTTTGTGCTTTAAATTAGGTACCTGGTGGTCACAAGCAGTATTCAGCATGTATTTATATATTATGTATTAGACTGTGTTCAGAGAAATATAATGAGAATGCTCACAAGCAAGATAAAGCTTTCAAGAAGACAGATGGGAAGGATGAAACAGTTTAGTTTAGAAATGAAAGAAATAAGAGCAAACATATCAAAAGTATATAAAATAGCAGACAATATCCAAGAGGTAGAATGAAAATGTACCTTTTCTCTGACAAATAGTGTAACAACAATGAAGAGTGAGAAAAAAATGGCAAACTGGAAGATATTATAAGGGAACACTTTTTCTTGAGGTATAAATAAATGGCAGAAGAAATGATGCCAGTAACTCTAGGAAGATTCTGAGTGAGACTGAATATTTACATGGATAACAATGGTACCTGAAATTATAACAAAKAAAAAGCAAACCGGGTAAGTGTACTTAGCAAGATGACCATTAAACTTTGTGCTATGGGCCTTAACTCAGTCTAAATGAGAATGGTACTGCTGTATGAAATCTGATGATATTTGACCCAAGGAACAGATTGTATCACACCTGTTTGATAGATATGTCTTGGAACACCATCTCAGTTATCTGGTGATGTCCAGATATGTCAAATACAGTATTAATAATTAGATAGAGCTACAGTCTTTTATTTTGTAGGTCTAATCTAGTATGATAGTTTCAATTCTTCTGTGTACTTATATCATTTAAAAGATATCAATTAAATATTCAGTGTATTGCCTCTTGGTTGCTTTCCGTTTGGTTAGTTCAACAGGTCACTCATTGGAGGGATTTCAGTCTCATATTAAAAATAAGAAGAAAAACATCTGATCTTTATTTTTTTTTCTGTTGCTTGTCATAATATCTTCCCTGCCATGATGAGTTGGTCTTCTCRTGCAATATTTTTCAGCTTTTAGAGACCCATCATTGAATATATTTTTATTTTTTCGCTCCTTGAGTTTCTATTGTTTTTAATGTTTTTTCTTTTGAGATGGAAAATTGTTTACTAATTTCAAATCAAGGATCTTCCTAGAGGGACTCTGGCATTTTTGGGGTATCTTTTATCTTTATAATTATCATTCTAAAGAGAACAGAGAGAGATGATGGAATCCTTAATGACTTAAGCACAGAGCAGAAGTAGCATTGTAGAATTCCTCTTCTGCGGCTGTAAGCAGCAGGACAGCATAGATAACAATGTGGCCTGATGTTAGTGATGATACGTTATTGTTGAAATCTTCTTCCTGAAAATCTCTGGGTATTTTAATGGCTCAAGGCAGGCACCCCAAATGCCCCAATTACCAAAATTGTCATATAGGTGTACCTCTTTTCCTTGTTTTGTGTGGATTACAGAAGTTAACGTTTTGCTTGGCCCTGACATGCTTAGGAAGTAAGGTCAGTTTCACTTCTCAGAAAAGGCCACACTCAATGTGCATCTTAATTGTTTAATGTAATATTTCCACTTAATTACAGGAAATGTCACATATTATATTGATGGCAAAATGAATACAGGCCATGTAAATGACATTGTACATTTTTACAATGAGAGAGAAAATGATTAATTATGAGATGGAATAAATTAACTCTTACATCAAATGCCTGTAAGTGGTGTTAGGAGGTGGAGGTAGGAGGTGCTTCCAGTTTAATCCCTTCTGTAGAGGAAATTAGAGTAAAATTATATTAGAGAGCAAAGAGCAAAAATGGTCTCTGTGGTCTAGGAGAGCATATAATGTTATCTAACATTTATGGACACGCTCTATGTCATCCTGAAGTTTATATGCCATAAAGATCACTACATTTATCACTACACTGTGGTTCTAGCTGAGATCAAGTAGCATCATCATATACTCCTTCACAAATTTTATTAGAAAGTATGAATTCAGTTGTGACAAGTATAAACCATCTGGAGCATGCTTGCAGGATGAGGCATATAGGTAAAAAGAAGTGCAATGGTTTACATGAAGTAGAATATGCAAATTGATATGTGTAGGTCAGACAGGGAAAAATTCTGGAAACTTGATCATGAGTCTATCCTGTTTTACACATCAAGATATATTTTGGAAGGAATAAAAAATGTCTTTCTATATATTGCTGCTTGAAATAGCATGGCAAAAGCTTTCAACATTTTCCTTTCAAATTAAATATAGTTCTTCAGGCAGAGGAAACACCAAAACTGAAGCATCATGTATTCTGGTGGAAAGGAAAGAGGGACAGAGAAGATGTGTTGGATCAGCAAAGTGTAAAGTTTTCAGTGTGCCAGTAAAGGAGAGGCCAAATGGTAGAATGCTAATTATTAAATATGCAGAGCGAGAACAGGCCTTACTTTTTTTTTTTTTTTTTTTTTTTTTTTTTTTTTTTTTTTTTCAATAATATTCATTCCTGCAAAGAATGTAAAGAGATTTTAAAATCAGCATATGTCATAAAACAGAATTTGTTCTTCCAGACAGCTGTGCCGCCAGCCAACATTAAATCTCTTCACATTCCTTCTCCTGCTGCATCCCTCACACTTTCCCTTTCTCTTCCTCATTCCTACTGTACACCTTTCCTTTCCCCTTTAACAGGAATCAAAATGCTGCTAACTCCCTTGGCACCACAAAATCAGTAGAAATAAGCATAAGTCACTAATAAATGTTACATCCCAAAGCTACAACATGAGAAAAGATGGCCTCCTTCCCAGAAGCTGTGCACTGAATATTTAAATTTGTTTGCAAACCAGCACTGAACACTGCGTTGTCAGCCAGGGCACGTAGCTAAGTGCAAATGGTGCAGAGTGCAGTTAATTAGGAAGTTTGGTTTGCTAGTTTGTCTCCCACAACTTTCTTCTCATAAAATATCTTTCATGTACATAGCAGGAAACAAAATGTTTCACAAAGAAGCTTTGTCTACATGTTTGGATGTTCTCTACAGTGTCAACAATTCAAACTCTTCTGAATAAGAACAAATCCATGTTAAGGTCATCATGCAAGCGGTTTTGAATTTCTTTGTCACATCTCACTATTACCTGAAGATTTCTTCTTGAGTGCATGTTTTCTCTAGTGTGTTTAATAGATTCATGTATAAAATCTCTCTCATATGCACACATATACACACTAGGAGTTTTAGGTACCTAGGTATCGTGAATAAATTGTTGATCTCTTGTACATACTATAGAGAAATTGAGAATTTTTTAAAATCAATTTGTGAAAATAATAGGAAAATGATTGTTAATCCTGTAAACAATTTTGCAACCAACTCTTTAATTGTCTAGTGTTAATAAATGACTAATTATTTTTGTTTTATATGAAATGCTAAACCTATATTTTTGTTTCTTATGAAATACAACCTGCTCACGATTTTGGAGGGTTCTTTTTAGCCACTCTTTAAATGCCGATGTCCTAATTTGCTTTCCTCACATATCCCAAAATAAATGATATTCATCTTCATTGAAGTCAGTGAAACGGTGTAGATATAAAAGTGATGGGAGAAGACAATTAAACATTTTCAAAGAGACCTCTTACAGTATCCTAGTAAAGGAGAAATTAGTAAGTCTAGTCTGTTAATCACTTGTCAAATTCTGACATTATATAAGGCTTTAGCAGCTGGAGTCTACTGTCCAGACAAGGATAATCAGCCAATCGAAGTTTATAAATTGTTGACTGGAGACAATGGTGCAGAGATAACCCTGGAGAGGTTGTGAAAGACTTCATTGGAGTTTATTTACATTGCAATTCTGCTGGAAGTCACAGAAGCTTGACTTCCTACCTAGTTACTGCCATTTATTTTTGATATGCCCCAAAGCATCTATGACACTTATTAAAACAGAATGATGTCTAGTCTGTTGATTCATGTAGCTTATGAAACCTTTGAGCTAGATAGATAAAAAAAAAAAAAAAGAGTATTTTAGAAGGAACTTCTTAAGCTTCTACTGTCCAATAAGTGTTGTGGCTTAATGGGTTCTTGTTTTCATATATATAATTTTCTTTATACCATTTTATTACTGCCAACAGCATATGTTTGCTTGTAATCTAAAAAAAAATCCACCTTATTAATTTATATTATATACTTTTCAAAATTATATATAATATGTCTATATATCTTTGCTCAAAATGTGCCCTTTTTTTGCATTGTGTCATTAACTCTATATGTAAGAATTTCCTTTTCATCTCAKTTTTTGTGGCAAATACTTTTTCTGCAATTTTTGGATGTGAGCCAGGCATGTTAGAGTGAAAATTGGAGCTATTCACTCCTCAAGTCTTTCAATATTCACACAACAGGGAATATTAGTTTAGAAATTACCCCAGGGAGAAATGCCAGTCGTAGAAAGCTCAGAAGATCCACAGGAGCCAAATCACACCTTTCTGATATTTCACTTCTATGAGCATTTACATTCAAATGTAAACAGTGTTTACATTTAAAACTGTATGCAGAATTATAAAAAGCTGTTCTAGATCTGCTTGATATGTCTTGTCTTACTGGCTAACTTATATTGTATTATATTGTATTATATTGTATTTTTTGGGGGAAAGATTTGTGGTCAGAGATAAGTCAATCTGCTTAATTATTCCTGACATATTACCTATTAGAATATGTGTCAGCCAAGGAGCAAAATGCAACCCTCTCTTACGCAATTTTTGTTGCTTATAATTTGATTTGCTTCTTGCAAAGAAGCAGAATTTGAACTGAGGAGCATTTTGAAATGGTCTCAGCCCCAGAAACCAACGGCATGATAATGCCATGATACAGGCAATCCAGCTCAGATACAGTATAGGCTGTAATGGAGTATGTAAAAGGTTAGGAAACTGAACCCTCAAAAATCAAGAGTGTCGAGCAGGAAGGATACTTTTCAAAATCCCTTCAGTCAGCAAATCACCTTCTCAATCACTGCCTTTATATCAGCTGAGAATCAGCTCTGCAAGAACTAACTGATCAGAATCATGCTCCCAATTACTAATTCTCATTTAATGCCTCTGCGTTTCCTATGTGTAGTGCTATTATTGTACTTTTCATGATTATATTCTTTATGGCCCTATTTTGTTCTTAGTGAATATGCTGGAAATGCAGTTATATGCTGCAAAAGGTTGAGGTCCACATCTATTGCAAGTGTTCTGGATACTTCACAGTGAAAAGAAGAGATACCAACCACGAACCAAAGGCCTTACAGTGTAATTAGGTTTCTAATTAGAGGATAAGATAAATTCATTTGCATGATTTTTTTTTTGTCCAGGGTTTCCTAAGTGTTTGATATTTTCTGACCTTGAGTACCTTAGAGTGAATATAAACTTTAATTTGGGTGAACTTTGCTCATTTATGCCTACTTAGGTTTTTTTTTTTTTTTTTTTTTTTTTTTTNGATCTCTTTATATGTAGAAAACAACTGAAGTGTAATTACCACTGGAGAGGAATCACACCAGCGGAACTGCAGATGCCCCTTCTTGTGAGCAGAGGGCCACACAAAAAGGGCTAGCAACACTTACACTTCTGTGGGTATAAAAAGCAAAGGAACGATTTTGGGAGCAGTGTATCAACATGGGATTGTGGTCCTCTTTGTGGAATAAAAAGAGCTGACAGGATGGAAAATGACTTTATAAAAAATAAGATTTGTTAAGTAGAAAGGAGAGGAACTGGGTTGTAACTGGAAGATAAGGGCAAAAAGATTTAAAGAGAACCTGGAGGGAGGTTTTGAGGACAGGAGGGGAATATGGTCAGACACCTATGAAAGGATGTTCCTTGATCCAATGCTGATTTAATCATTCAATGACTTTGAATCTTCAGAAATCTGTAACCCCAACTTAGCTTTATTTAAAACTGACCAGCGAACTCCCATTGGTTTACATGCCTTGCCATCTGCTTTTGGATGCTCTTTCCACCCAGTTCCAGCCTCCGCTTGTCTTCCCAGCTGCTCTCTGCTCCTCCTGGCTCCTTTGGGGCAGCAGCCCAGGGTTGTTGCCAGGAGGAATGAGCAGCACTAGCTTTCTGTACCCTGTCCCTATTACCTGCACCAGTCCCAGAGCCTTCCCAGGGTCACGAAGCACCCAACAACAGCACCAGGATGCCATTTCCCAGCCTTGAAGCCTGGCTCCAGCTGTGGGTCATGCAGAAGCCACAGCAAAGCCCTGGAGACACGCAGGACCTGTGCAGGAACTGCTGCTCTAGAGAAAACCATTGTCCACATTCCTTATGGAAGGATTTTGYTTATGTTTAGATAAAAATCTCTTCAATTGTTTTTGAATGATTGGTTTCCCCTTTGGACCCAAACTGCGACCTTTGTGAGACAGAGGTAGGGAAAAGCRGCTGGCATTCAGAGGCTGCTGCTTGTCACGGACTAAGGACACTGAGATAAGAACATCTGAAAGGAAGGCTTCTGTTCTCCCCATTATGGGACTAATTATGCAGAGATGCAGGATGGGCATCGGGGAGACTGGAGAGTCAGAGAGGGGGCTGTGAAATCGCAAGATCACAGATACATCACACTCTGTGGGAATTTACCCACCAGCCTTCACAGCACCTCAGTAAATGGAGCTGCAGTAGTATTATTTCCTTTCTTTTTGTTTAACTTGTACCTTAATATTAAAGCAGGTCAAAAGCAAACCAGGAAAGGAATGGAAAGTCTACAAATATTGACCTTATTATACTTTTTTTTTTTTTTTCCTCTTTTTCCGCATCCTGACAAAATTCTGGAAAACAAGATTTTATCAAAATCCTAAAGGTCTCAATTGTTTGAACAGTTCTTTAGCAGATTAGCAAATGAAACCAAAGAAGTTTGCAGACTATAGTTTTACTACTTTTGTTTTTATTTTTTAATTTTGAGATATGTGACATTTCAGTAAGAAAAGATCTGTTTATGTTACTCCATAAAGTAAAAGAAAAGACTGAAAAAAACTATTATAAGTGGAAACCTTGGCCAAGTCACTACACTGGGTTTATTTTTACTTTGATAGAAGTCAATGGAAAACTCAGTGTCAATGCTTCAGGGTTTTTTTGTTGCATTTATCATGCCCAGATAGACAGGTGATAGATAGAGAGCTACACATGCCTGGAATATTTTTCCTTGAAAAAAGTGACAGATATTAACAGACACTATTACAGTAACAAAATACTTCCACTCTGCTTTCCAAAAATTCTTGATGGTCTCCATTCATCATGAATGCGTAACATGAAATTATAATTTACAKTGTAAACATTATTAGGCAGTATTTTTTTCCTGAGATTTTTACTCTCTTTTCCTTTAGAATTGAAATGATCAGCACCAATTGATGGAGTTTAAAAAACAAAAAGTATTCATAGACTAAGGTAAAGSATCAGTCCTACATTCTGTGTTAAACTAACATGGATAAGCTTACATTTAATTCAGAACAACACATTTGAAACAATCTGATTAAAAAATAAAATCCCTAAGTGGATTAATTATCTCTATAGTCAAAATAGGCTTTTAAATCCATCTGGTATAGGATCCATAAAAGATCCTATTTTCTAACAGTTACTTTAAACCACATCCCCTAGACGAAAATACTCTTCATGTCTCATGAGCCATCTCATCCAGAACAGCAGTATCRTCTCTCAACAGCTGAACACAGAAGTAATTCAAAATCTGCAGCAAGTCCATTGTATGATCATTCACCCTGGAGGCAGCACAGCCGGCTCATCGCTGCCGGCTCATCGCTGTTTCCCATCCCACAGCTGAAGGCAGGTGCTCACCTTCACTGAGCCACCCCGGCACGGGCAGGACCTGATGGAGCCTTTCCACTCACAGGAAATGTTGGCCCTAGTTGCCGTTCTAAGTAAATCAATCCAAGAGCATCTCAGGTAGCTGGAGGTCACATGGCTTTCCTGGAAAAATTGGACGTTTGCCCAGCAGACTTTGAAGCTTCTCCTGGCGTGACCCTGGAAGCCAAGTTCAAAACCCAGCACGAGTCTTCTCCAGTACCAGCCAGCTGAGCAGACAACAGCACTGACACTGCAGCCAAAGTACRTAATGCACCAGATCCTCATCCTGTGTAAATAGGGAAATGATTACAAGGCAACCATGCCAGTGACTCTAATGAAGGCTCTGGGCCAAGAACTCAAAGGGCATGTCTACATGGCTCTAACCAGTGATGTATTACAGGTGAGCTAGTTTCACCTGATCTGTTATATGGCACACTGAGGTTTCACACTTTAATTTTAACTTGGATCCCAAAAGCTCTCAAATTGCCAGTTAACTTGGCTAAAACACAACATGGTTACTACTACATATGTACTGATATATACTGGACTGGTGTTAAGGGACTGCAAAACTGGGTGTGATATTGCACCCAAACTCACCCATTTACCTGGTGACAGCAACACTTAGTAACACTATGTTCAACATGTTCTTTGTTGTTGTTGTTGTTATTGTTTTCAGTTATGCCTGAACAAGAGGACCCATCGATGGAACAAGTGAGTTAGTGACATCCTGCTCCATCTTCTTATACAGAAAAATCAGCTGAGGGAAATACCAGGTTACTGTGGGGAAAATTACATTATAAGTGTTTGATAAGCAATAGCTGTAAATTCTGAGGATTTTCAAAATGCCAGGTTTCACAAGCAACTAGTGATAAACATGACTACTCCCAGTTTCCTCCTGTACAGGATATTTCTGTAAGCTAACACTGGAGAAAGACTTTTTTTAAAGTTTRTCTTTTGGTCCCTTGAGAGGGAGCAATCCAGTGGGATTATTTGTTTTATTATGCTCACTGCTGCTTAAAAGAAGACAAAATGTGGCAAGCAGCTCATTAAGGGAGAGAGATTGGATCTGTGTTAATATGCAGATGCTAATCCATTAGGACCCTGCTCATACACCAATCAATCAATTAACTTGTCTGTCTCTGTATTGTTCRTAATTTGAAAAATGCTTTTAATCATTTTGCTATGCATTAATTAATAGTATGCTTAGTTGAAAAGAAAAAAGGAATTTAGCACTCCTTGGGGCCTACATGTACAAATATTTAATATTCAGCTATGATTCTGTGATTAAGATGTATCATATAGCCAAAGATAACACAGGGATTTACAGAAGCTGAGACATAGGGCAATTTCATTTTATATCAGCTGTTTCATATATATCTTTCCTAAAGCACTTTATAAAGTAAGTCGTTTTATGTAATAGATATGTATAAAAAAATCAGCATTGTGGAAMGAGACAGAAGTCAAACGGATAAAATATTTTTTTCCCACTGCTATTTCAGAGGCATCTGTGGGCCAAAACAAGCCTGAGGCACACTCACACAGCCCCACTGACTTCAAAAGACATTCTACAGCAGATGTGATTTGGGCGTCAAAATTAAATGAGATAGCAATAGACAAGAAAACTATTCTGCATAGAATCAAGTATTCTTAACGAAAGTAACTTTCTATTAAAAAAAAAAAAAAAGGAGAAATAAAATATGAAGGAAATAGGTCACAGTAAGGAGAAGAGAATTTGCAAAACTGCACTGCACAAGAGCTTTGCAACAGGAAGGGCCATTTGGGATTGGTACAGGAGAGTACCAAGGGCAGGAGAAGATGAGCTTTGTGAATATCCTCGCAGACAGGCATCGTTATTTTACAAATACTGTATGCTGGAGAGTGGGAGAGTTAAAGAGAAGGAAGCACTGCAGTCAAGGTGAGAGGAGAGTGATATACAGGAGGACTGAAATGAGGATGACAGTTGCAGAGGATGTCACAGGCAGATTGATAGCGACAGGAAAAATAGGAGCCGAGGAAAGTTCAGGATCAAGGATGAAAACAAGGCGATAAAGAGCAAAACGTGAAGTCAGATTTGGAAAGCAAGTCAGGAGCTATTGAGTACAGGAAAAAGCTGTTTCCCTGCCATGMACAGAGTGCCCTGTTTCTCCCCTTCATATACACATGGCTTTAATTCAGGTGAGTTATCCTAATTTCAAAAAAAAAAAAAAAAAATTCTTTCATAAACACTGTTGTCTTCAGAGAAAAATCTGTGCTTGCATGTTGTCTCCCAGAAATAACAGTTTGCAGACTCAGACTTCAGAATGGTCTACACGCCAAGTTTTCAATCATCCCAGGCCTGACCCTTAATCTACTTTCGGAGCAGCTTCGGCAGTGGGGAATGAATCCTCACAGCCTTCCCCAGGCAAGCATTACCTGCATGAGCTCTGCATTAACACAAAGCGAAATACGTGTCTTTCTGAGTCTTGGCCTTTCTGCCTGCTCTGTCTTCAGTGATTTAGTCCAAGGAGGCTAGGAAAGCCATAGTCCCTGCAGTATGGACTGCTAATCCTCTGTGTTATGTGTGACTGACCAAGCTCAGATGCAAAGAGTTTATTCACTTGAAATCCTCAAGCTTTTCTGGTAACAGAAGGAAAATGACTGATCCCTCACTAAAGGGTTGCTTGCCAAAATGTTACTCTACTAAGAGTTTCCAGGTATATGACTATTTCTCTAGGAATAGCATCAAGTTATATTTTGCTAGTGGATTTGTGCTGAGAAATGGGTGCAGGGCTGAGCTGCTATCTGTAGTTGTGGAGAAACCCTTTTTATTATATTGTTTCAGATAATTCTCTCTTTTTTTCCAGAATTTTGTTTGTTTATATGGTTTATTTTGGGATAGTACTTCAGAATCTGTTCAAAAGCAGTATGGACTAGTAAAATAAGCAAAGGGCAGGATTTCATCATTTATAACTCTAATCTTGCAAGTAATTCATTTTTTATTTTCTCTTAATAATATTAATATATATTTTTATTTCTCTATGTCACTCTTTGTAGACATRGGAACATCAGCTTGTCCCATTCCTGGGAAAAGTTTGTTTGGGAGGGCCTGAAAACGGAATCCAAAACAGTGGTGTGTAAGTATAGAGAAAAGAAGAGATTTGCTCAAGGTCACCCTGCAGGTAACTAGCAAAGCAAGGAATAGATAAATACTATGAAAAGTTGACTGAACACTGTGGAAATGCCAGGGACCATAGCATATGCTTTAATTTGAGATGATTATTGGATGGCTAAAATAGACCTGAATGAGTAATTAAATCTGTGCTCTAACCAACTCTATACCCTGCAACACAATATAACAGACTTGGGGGAAAAATGGTGATACCGAATAGATCGTTATCTGGCTGCTGTTGGGCAGGAGCTGACTGTGGGGTAGTTCCTGAGCAGATGTGCTGACTGCAAGTGTAGCCACTAGAGAAGGCAGAATTCCCTGCTCTATGCTTGTGAGCTCCATTACTGCCCTCATAAAAGACATAAGAGCTCTGTAGCAAGAGATAGCTACAGTATATGTAAGTATTTGCTGGTGAGAAATTGTTACAACTCGTTAGCTTGTTTTTAGGAAGTTTCATAGGCTTTTATGGGAAGGGGGAAGAAGAAAAATATGTTTTTTCAGGTTAAAATACTAGAAATTAAATACTTTGTGTAAAAATCAATATTACAAGAACATAAAATAGTTTTACTTTTAAAAAAGATTTCAACTGAAAATGTTTAGTCGGCTCTATTTTTGCACATTATGTAGGCATTGTGTCATTCCCCGTTCCTCCGTAGGAAGCGGAGCTCATTAGCAGCAGCCATACAGAGTAAGTGCCTAAGTCCTCCTGAGAAACACTGTGCTAATGTGATGGGGAGTGGCTGCAAGATTCAGGAATCATTTCATTTATTAAAGTCATCATTCACTCACTGACAGGAAGGACAAACAAGTTATTTGGACAACAGCCCAAGACTTGAAAGGCCTGGCACTCACTCCTTCTTCTACCTCAATGCTGCAGGKACATAGGCTGAAATTCTCAGAAGTATTTTGATGCTGAGCTATTCTTATTTTAACTTATTGTCCATAAACTGGGAATTTGAACATTTCCCTGCTTCACATGGAATATTAGTTGAAAAGGACATGAAGATTGTGGACATGTACAGCCAGGAAAGCCCGCAAAACATCCAAAATTCTGTAGCTAAGGAATATTAAACAGGAATTCTGTGAGTAGAATAGATACTGTATCCAACAGTATTCCAAGTCCTGGTGGATACAGAGGAAATGAATAAATTGGAACTCATTCATCTCAGTACCATTTAAAATATTTGGACAATAAGTTCTCACTGGGAGAGGGCAAAATTCAGTAATGGAAGTTGTATTTTCAAGATCTCAAACAGGAAATTCCAAACAATGGAAAGTTTAAAACATTAAATCTAGCACTAAGACTGTGATTATATTTCCTTTCATACATATTTGTTTAGATATAAAAGGAGTGAAAAATATTTATGGCCTTTTCTTCATTGGTAAAGGCAACATTTTAAAAAAAGTCTTAGGCATCTGGTCATGGGTATGTTTATACATAGTTGAGGCCAGATAGACTGCAGATTTTATAGGTTTGTATATGGAAATACAGCAATTGCATAGTTATCTGTGACTATCTCTCCTGCATACTTAGGAAGAGAGAATTGCAGAACTAAGCACTTCTGACACTTGAAGAATTCACCAAGAGATATTTCCCCTAACCCTGTGATTACTTCTATCTGTGCCTATAAGCATACTGTAAATCATTATGGTATGGGAAGTTTTCTCCTTGCATTGATTGCAGATAACAGATGACATTTTAAACCAGAGAAAAATGAAGTCCTCCTGCTCTTGACATTTCCACCACTTCTTTTCTTTACTAATTTCCAATGTCAGAGACAGTTTGTGCCAAAGTGCTAAAGTGTTGTTTCCATAGATCTGCAAAGTGAATTAAGCTATCCATCCATCTTCTTTGAAGAGAGTATTGATATGCTCCTAGCTGTGTGTGAGGGATGAGAGAAACAGCTTTTCAGAGGCATAATATTGGTGATTATATTTAAGTAGTAATGGTTAGTCTGCTGTTTTACCAAGTTTGCATTCTGTCATAGATTTTAGCTTTCTCTGGCAAAGCTTTGATTCGCTTTTCAAAACTAAGAGATGAACTGGCTAGTTGCCACTTGCAACTGGTGTTGCCCTGTGCCCAACCTCCATGCCTGTCCTCTTTGCTTTATCTTCCAAATCTGATTGGCTGGATTATGACCAGAATTAGTCAGAGAAATTTGGAAATATGATAGTGAAAGGCATGAAAAGAACCAAAGCCTTTTCCAGTCACCTTAGATATATTGTCCCCAGGAAACTTCTCTCCAGCATATTTTTATCTAGCAGATCCACGATGCTTCATGAGTCACTCATAAGAAATATGAAGGCCACAGCAAAAATAAGTCTCTCTGGACTGTACTATCACTGTGTCATCAAAAATATGGAGCAAGGTTTTCAAAAACTGGAAATCCATTCAGAACAAGTAAATAAGTTAAAGTGTGTATATGCCAAAGTCTTTTAATTCATTTTTATTTTCAGGGTTCCCAAATTCACATTTTTCACTTTTATTTCACAACCTAGAGCTAGAAAATTATGTTAAAAAATTAGATGATCATCTTTTCCCATGGCCTAGGAAATGTGACTTTAAGCAGGCTGGACCCTATGTCCAGTATTTCAGTAGCTTTAGTTACAAATTGTGTTCATGTTTACTGATATAAATGATCTGTTTTAAAAATTAAATCTCAGCCACTGTGCTCAGAAGTGGTTTTGGAGATGGAAATGCTTTCAAATAGGAAAAGATGCATTAGTATAAGTTGGTTGTCTCATAAGTCAGGTTTTCAGGGGAAATAAAAATATTTGGACATGGCAACAATGAGACACAAGTGTGGACAACAACAACCTGAACCCTATCAGCTAATAAACAGTTCTCTATCAGTCCTACATTGGTGTTTAGAGTCTTTTTGAAATAAATCAAGGGCCAAAGCAGGCAGGTAGAAACATAAGCTTAGTAATCTGCATGGCTGAGACTTAGCATGCTGGTGCCTGAGTCCTCATTTGACCTCATGAGAGGTCTCGAATAGGTCACTTTCTGCTCTTCTCCCWCCCCTCACCTTTTGCCTTATTTATCCTATTTGCAAGACAAGGTTAATGACCTTGGCTTCTTTTGTAAAGAGTGTTGATACCTACCAATGAAAACTATCTCAGGAAGAAKCCACATGTTGTTACAGCACCTGCAATAGTGATTCCCAGGAAGTATCGAAGAGGGTTGGGTCCAACCCAAAAATAAATCTTTTTGCTAGATGGGCTCCCAAAGGATACTAAAACAGCAGTTGCAGTTCTTGGGTAGCAGATCTGTTTCTCTTTCTATTTAGAGTGTAGAAGCATTTTCTACGCCTGAACGAACAAAACATCTTAATGAGGGTGATGTTTTGCTGAATCACGCATTTCAAGGTTATTTGCTGGGAATTATTTTTTTGCCTAATTCCTCACTGGGGCCATTGGATCCCACTGCTGAATTTGCACTTCCCTGCGGTGCCCCACTCTCTGAGCCAACTACATTAACCCCCTACTTCTTCTCTCTTGATCTAGGCCTACAGGTCTGAATATTTCCCCTTCCCCTTGACTCTGATAACCACTGCCATGTTACTTGGGTTAGCACCTAACTGTATTTCCTCTTTTCAAGTGAAATTCACCCTGGGAGCTGTGTGTGGTGTAGCCACACCACAAAATGGTGAAGGAGTTTGTGTGGCTGAAGAGCTTCTAGTGTTGGTTCTCAGAAATATATCCGCATGCCCATCTCCCTGCTACTTCTCTGCATGTCTGTCTGCAGTACCAGCACCAACGTTAAATATCTGCCTGAACAAACTTGAATCCACTCGCCAGGATTTGCCAGTACCATGAAATTGGTAATATCTCACTCACAGCACTGATTCAAACATGGATCTAAACATAAAGCTTGAAAATTAGTGAGAGGGAGTTTGGCCTGGCTTGGGAAGTTTAAGATATTAGCACTCATCACAGGATTTGAATTGCTCTCATCGTTTTCTCTCTCTGTTAGCCATGCAGCTGGATCCATACGCTGCATTTGGGGATTTTTTTTAATGTTTCCCTCTACTCTCCTTTTACTCTCCCCTCTTCTCCTGTTTTGTAAAACTTTCATAATTGGGATACTTTTCTCTTTTCAACTTCTGTGAGTCTGACATTAAGAAATATTTTAAAATTCTTTGCACACTGCCTGATGTTAAACTTTGCTCAGTAACAGACCATTAGTTTACTTGCTGCATGACTCTCTGAATGCTTTGTACCCGTAAATATAACAAACTCATAATAATTACTATGTGCAACATGTTTGCATTCAAACATGACCTTGAGCTTATTTTTCAAGCCTTTTAGAAAAGGCAGATATTATGATGATCTTAGTTCATTACTGAAAGGATTTTCTGGGTCTGAATTGTGTGGCATATATTTATATCTATTAAAAGTGACACAGTGGAAGTATTTTTATTATTTTAAACTTCTAAAACACTCTTAAATCTCAATAGCCTTCTGAGTCATGCAATCTTGTGACCATCTTGGCACTTTTCCAATCCAAAGGTCTATTAAAAGTTGTGAGAAAAGAAACCCTGCATTAATTCAGGAGCTGTGACAAGATCAACCTGTGTGCTTATTAACACCTTGCTAAAAGTGATATAGTGATACCAAACTGTTTGCTAAGAGGGATATATACCTAATTATATGTATATATAAATATATATATGTATATATATATAAAGACAAATGGCATTTTGTTATGTGGAAATAAATTTGATCATGTTTTTATCTTCACTGGAAAACATCCACAACAAGTGAAGGTGTTACAGTGATAGAAAACTTGCCTTTTGAAACACCTGAGCATAATGTTGATCTGTTAATTCAGTTTGGATCAAGCTCTCCGTAGTGAATGCTAACAGCTCTGTGATGCCCTCTCTTTTCCTGGCATATCCCCCACTGTGCAGCAGGAGAGCAGCTCGGGGCAAAGGAGGAAGCCTTGATTCTGGGGAGCCACATCAGGCTGGTTCTCCACTGGTTTAAACTGTGAGGTAAGGAGGAACCAAATGGTTCAGCAACATGATAAAACGTTTCACAAGGAGGTATGACAGCAAAAACATGCAGCTGCCAAAACCTCCTGCCCTCTGGCAAGCGGAGATGACCTCTAGCTTGCAGTTGTTCTGCAGTCATTCAATACTTTTGCTCTCACCAGGAAAAAAAAAAAAATTTTTTTTTTTTTTTATCTAGAAAGCAGTGTGGTGTAAGACCTAAGAAATTACCTCCAAATCAGAATATGATATCATCTCAGCTATGCATTTGCTCATATGCTACATCCACCAAGAGTTAAAATTAGAGAGTCTCTGGCCTCATGCTAAAAGCAGCAGCCAGTTCCACTTTCCCAAGGCCTGAATGTTTCCAAAGCACTGAGGCTGCTTTTAATAATAAAGTTAAAGTGACACCAGGGCCAGTCATTAATACTCCCCCATGCACATTTACATTCAGCTTCTCCTGCGTCTTCTTAAATTAGGTGATGTCCAAATTAAAATTCAAAACATGCWGGTCACAGCTATGTTTAAATGTGGCTGCATCCTGGTCTGATTCCAACATATCATTTCTGACCACAATGGACAAGGATTTTTTTTATTTGTTTCTGCTATATTTCTTCCTTCCCAAAGTAGTGTCATCTGTGCTGTTGTTGATAGCACGTCAGGCCTTCGGTTGGTGTAAATTGTGTGATTAGCAAAAAGTCATGCCTGTTTTGATCTGTCTCAGCTCTGCTCCTGTTTTCCAAGGTAGACCAGAAAAAACCCTTTGTAGCACTTCAGTGGCTCAGTCACCTTCTTTGCTATTCAGAGGTCTGATGCTGCAGATATGTCAAAAAGTAGTAAAATAACCTTCTGAACAGGAATTCTTTACTCAGAAATGTTTGCTTTCTTTATACTACAATCATAAAATGGAGATTTTAGGTAACACCAGGACTTGACTTATCAAGCTGATCACTCAGTCAAATATGGCACAAGTGTAAAAGAGAACTGTGTAGTGACGAATCAAGATTGTAGGGAATTAGCACTTTAGACATCTGTTTGAAAGCCATTAAATACAAGCTTTACATCATGATGGACAAGTAAGTGCCCTGCAGTTCACAAAGCAACAATGCAACAGCTGTTTTTTGCAACACTTCTTTTATCTATGACTTTGTCAAACTAGTCTAAAACCTGAGGTCTGTTTTGGAGCAGAGATTGCACTACAATTCATAAATCAAACTGGAGGTATTCCACTCATTGGTATTGTTGCTTGTTGAATGTGATGGTTGTGATGGAATCACCTTACACAATTCAGAAGTAAACCCAAATATCTTTGTCTATACCATAGTTCATAGGGCTGAAAACTAGGCTGTGGTTCTCACTCAAACTCTGCTGAAGAGTGCCCTACCTGTGTAGGGCACAGAATACATCTTTCGACTCTTTAAGGGGAGAAATACATTTCAGTTTAAAACAGAAATTTTTTTTTTTTTTCTCCCACAGTAAATCAGTTCAGCTGCAGGAGAGGTAATGCAGTGCAGAAAATGGATGCAATTCTTCAAAAGCAAAATAAGCCTTAAGAATACCATTTCTCCAAAAGATCTTGGAAGTTTTCAATCAAAACTTATTTCAAGATTCAGTTAGGATACTATCTACTATCTCAGAAGATGTGGTACTTGCCTTTTCTACCTAAGTCTATATGTACATACCTACCCATCATTGTTCAGTGATGTAGAAGGCAGATTGAATTTGCCCAGCATGATGGCATTTTTGTGGAGGGACTGAGAAAGGGAACATTGGTAAAAGAAACAGTAGTGATTGTTCCTTGATTAAGGAGAAGGGTTTGTACCCAGGAGATGTCTCTGTGCTACAGACTTATTAACTGGTATTGGGTAAGACACTTTGATCAGGAATTTGGAAAGCCACTAATATCTCACTTAGAAACTGCGGTAATAAAAGCTAGGAACATCATAGCTCTTTGCCCCTGACCTGGCAGTAAATTCCGCATTGTTTTTGGTCTACCACTGTCCCAACAGAGTCTGTGATCATGTCCTCTTACAGCTGGTTTCTCCAATCTGCCCACCACTGCTCATTTGCAGATTGCTTGCTTTTGGCTGGCAGGGATTACAACAGAGCGACAAATTATGCACAAGCTAAGGTGCTGCCCTTCATGGCTCTTTGGCAGCAAAATGAAAGGATATCTGAGTTAAGGTCAAAAAATTCTTTTGGATGTATAATATCTCCTTCACCTCACCTGTTAAGCATATTTTATGCATAGTACTTCTTGAGTCTCTGGGGAGGGAAGCCTTTAATAGAAAGGCATCTCAAGCTTCAATTAATACTGTCTCAAAACTATCTCAAGATCATTGGTTAGAATACTGTAGTTGGAACTATCTCAATTTTATACCAATTAAAAATCTGATCCCCTACCTCTATATAAAGAAACCTTCAGTCAGAAACTGTGCTTCTTTATAATATTTTTCAAAGACTTTGATGGGCTTCTGGATGACCAAGCTCAGTGCTTTAGGCCACTCTCTTTAATACAACAGAATACTTTTGTAATTAAGGAGATAACATTATATTTTTGGTGGTTTGGTTGGGCGCAATCTCTCTAAAGAAGAAAAAATGCTTTATTCAGTGGTAATAGACATCGGCATTGAGTGGACTGAATAGTGTTTAGGGTACATGAAGAAGTTTTTATTTTTCAAACAGAAACACATTCTTTTCATTAACGGACTTTCAGTCTTCAAAATATCTTTGGTATACCCATGTTTGGAGGGAAGGCGCATGTTCGCCTTCTAATAAGCTGTTACATTACTCCTGGCACAACTTCTCACCACAGGTTTGCCACAGGAACCATGATTCACACTATCATGTGTTTTGGACTACCTAAAACTGCAGTTACTAAGCAGTTCTGAGAAAGGCAAGTTCTTAAAAAACAGCATATTTTGCATTTATACAGTAATGGCTTCAGCCGTTTGGGCTTCAGCCGTTTTACGATCAGCCTGGATATCAGTAAGTGACCTGCTWTCCATTCCACCACAGTTCCACAGACTGGCATTATTTATAGGACAGAGTATGACCTGCAACACTTTCTTTAGACCCATTCACGATTCAAAATTATTCTTATTTTCATTTCTTTTTGTTTTCTAATTTTCCCTTTCAACTTCCAAGTTTGTGCTACTACTTTTCACTTCATTTTTTTTGCTTCCCTGATGCTACTTCACTTTGCTCCTAACTCTCTTTTAACTTTAGCTTTGCTTTGACCCTTTTTTCACTTCACATTTCCTCCTACCCAAAATATCCCCTACCAGACCTGAGTCCTAACTAGACATAAAGCACTATCCAGCAGAACCAAATTCATATTTTTCTTATTGTACATTTTGACATTATATTGAATCTAGTAATTTTTTGGACACTTTTGAAAAAAAAAAAAAAAGACTTTTCAGAGCAAGTTTGAAAACACTATTGCAAAAGCCACTAGTTTTTGAAGTGGTATGTCTGTCATATTGAGGCCCACAGCTTAAAATAAATAAAATCCTAGARTGACTGTGCTGGCTGATTTGTGAGATAAGCCTTTTATGTTGAGGATTTTGTCTGGACAAAGTGAACAGACTGGAGAGCAGAATATGCAAGCAAACCACTTACCGTGCCTCTTGCATCACACACATAACTAATATGTTAATCATCAAAATTGAAGCACAGTTACCAGATATGATGCCAGAAATAACATTTTGTCTCTGTTATTTTTGTTGATGTAACACATTTGTTTGCTGTGGACTCGTTTCTAACTTGCATTCACTTTTGGTTTTAAAACCAGTGGTCAGTTCAAGAAGAGTTTCAAAAGAATCAAAATCCCTTCCTTCTCTAACATTGTCTTTTTATGAAATATCTCTCTGAAATACCAAGAACGGCTGTTAGCTATTAACTTTCACTTAAGAGATATGAATTAATTTACCACGCTGATATGGGCTGTTTGAGGCACTGCATGACTCACAGCTCATGTTATAGTTTGCTCAATTATATCCTGGTCATTTGAGCTAATTGAGTCAAATGATACAGTGTCATAAGACTTACTGTAAGTCCAGAGTATTTCTCCTGCTGCCTAAGCTGCTCATCTTCAACTGTCAGCAGCCCACAGGATTTGCTGTAATCGYTACCAGATACTCGACAGTGAAAATCCACAGCACCTTTTGTTCCTATGTGTGTCAGTAGCTGCTCTGGTCTAGGTTGCTTCTGCATTTGTTCCACTGTTGATGTTTACATGATTTAACATTTTAAAATTGCTTTCTCTACCCCTTCACTGAAGAGCTGTTGGACCTACTCACTCCTATGGAATGTGTGYGGTGACTCTTGAGGCCTCATTTCATGTCGGGAAGTTGCAGGAACCCCAAACACTGAGTCAGCACCCGTGGCAGCTGTCAAGTATTCCCTGGAGCACTCCAGGCGGGCAAGCAGCAGCCCCAGAGCTGTTCTGTGCAGGAGTGATGATTTACAGTGCCTTGTGGCTTTACTTGGAAAAGGCGTGGAAAGTCATGGAACAAAAATYGGTTTAGAATGTTTTTGCTGAGTTTCACTTTGGTCAATAAGGTGGTTGGAGTGTCTGATTTTTTCCTCTTGCACTGCCTTTTCACATATGTAATTCCTTAGTTTGCCATGGAATCAATCCCAATTGTCACCACTTTAAGTGACAGTAGCATTTATCTTTGTGTTTGTATTAAGGCATTGCATTTGAATGGGCCTGTTTTACTTGGCTTGTAAAGTACTTTGCAGATGTAAATTAAGTAAATCTCATGCCAGCTCTCCAAGATAAACAAAGAACATTATATCCATTTTAGAGGTAGATAATCTAGGGCACAAAGAGCTTAAGACAACAAGCTTGGCTGGTTAAAATTAGACTCCTCAATCCAAATGAACAGACTGTGAATCTTTTACTCATATCAGAAAGCAGCTATTCCCCTCCAACAGTGTCAAGAAGATTGCTGCATGTAGTGACCTCAGAGTGTGCTTTATGTCCATGTGAGGTAAAAGCCCAGAGAGATGTTTAGACATTGTGTGCCCAAAATTAAGCCTAGTGAAATATTTCCTTTGAAATCGTGTTCAGTGGAAAATAAAATCATTAATCAAATTAATTATTATGGTTCTAAAAATCAGTCTTTAATCAAAAATTCTACAGAAAAGCCTTCTCTGCAAAGGTGATTTATTTATTCATTCATACAAATGCTACCCCAGTATCTCATCTCAAACTATGACTCAGTGCCTTGTGTCCTCAGTTTTCCCTTGTGGTGTCTGCAAGTCATCAGTATGCACAGGAAGAGAACCAGATGAGCATGAGATCTCCAGAGCAGAAGCCAAAGACATCTTTTGGACTCCTTGACTTTATATATGGATTAAACACCAGAAAGTCTTCTTGTGCAGGTTACAGAAACAGGATTTGGAATTTTGAAGTGTCGCTTGAGATCTGTTTCACTAAATCCTTGACTCCTTTGAATACATCCAAGCTATGAGAGTAGAGAGCTAGTAGGATGTGTGATAGGCGTGTCCTGGATGGAGGACTTGTAAGAGGTCTTAGAAGTCCTCTCCAAATCTTAGAAAAAGGAATCTCCTGAGGAAGGCCAAGAAGAAAAAGTGCCGGTAGTGGTTTTGGCTGAAGGTGGGCATGTTGTTAGGGAATAACCTTTCTTTTAATAAATCAGATCCCAGAGGAAATGACTTTTCACCTCTACAGATGCTGCGCTTTGGAAGAAGTCAAGCAGTGAATCCTACCAGTTCTTCAAATCACTGACTTGTAGAGGTTTTTAATTTACCATAAAAGATTGAATCAGTCTTTTATTTTATTTTATTTTATTTTTTCCTTAAGTATCTGGAGCTGTAGCATGCCATATATTCCCTTTAAAGTAGAACTGACAGTCTTCATTGGAAAGAAAAATATATCGTCCTTTTTATTTCTGCTTTTAATTTCTCTATTTTTGTTGTAGTTGTAGTTTTTTATTAAAAAAAAGAACTTCGGTTTTATTCTTTACTCAAATAACATACATGACCATGTTTAGTGACTCTGAAAGTAGGTGGAATGTAATGATTTATATTTTCCTGAGGTATAATGTACCTTTTTTTTTTTTTTTAGGTGGAAGAGGAGGGTGCAGCTTATCCTACCCAAGATGTTAAAATAATAGAAGCCAGTCTGGATGTTACAGGTTGCTCTTTAACAATCTAACAATTTAACAATCTAACAATGTGACAATCTAACAATTTTGAAAAAATCTACAACTTTCCCTTCTTATTTTCTGAGTATTTTATATGCTTCTTACAATTTACATCAGCTTTAATTTCCTTCTACAATGAGAATAAGGTCATCAGAAACTAATTTGATATGGGTCTAGTGTAAAACCACAATGGAAACTTTTCTAAAATATCAAAGTTGCCAAAGTCATTACATGTCCTTGGCTCCTAGGGAACCAGAGCAATTTCCAAACTGCTTTCTGTTGTTTCTAACCATCTTTTTTAATGTCATCCAACATACAGGACAATGGTAAAATATACTGGAAAAGTCTATTGTATGTTCCAAAACATGTGTGACTCTTATTTTTATTTTTCATTCCCAAACCACAGATAGCAGTCTTGTTAGGTAAGAGTCATGAGCTTAGCGTGAAAAGCAAATGAGGACATCTGTCTTTTTCTTTTCCAAGTTATGTGAATAAATAAATATGGATCCAGATTATCACAAATAACAATGATGTTAGGATAACATTTCCATATCTTCTCCAAACAACTGAGGGTGGTTGACATTATTTTGCTAAGATAATTGTTTTTTGGTTGGAATATGTTTGCTTGGAACAAATGGAACTTGTGTGAATGTGCTACATTTTATGATAGGGTTGGGGTTTTTTTGAGATTTTTTTGAAACTCTTGTGACATTGATGAAATTTGGATCAAAGTGAGAGTGAAAGGATGTGTAATGCCTTGATGTAAACTAATAAGGAGATATGCATTAAAATCCCTTGTGGGCCTCAGTACTAGCCTGGAGTCTCTCCATGCCTTCTGAGTGCCAACCACTAGCCATGGAGGAAGTGGTATGGAATATGTGTCTCTCACTTTCACCCTTTAAATTTGATATCTAACCACCAGAGAGGTGTTTGGGAAACAGCCTGAAGAAGTGTTGTAGCCACCTGTTAAGAGACTCCTAAAATCACAGGACACAGAAAGGCCTCAGTGCAGGGACCTCTTGTTCACTCTTCACTCTCTAGGCCTCACAGATGTTGTWCAAATCTCTTCTTAAAAATGTTTACTACAGAGATTCCACACCTCTGGACATTTCTGCTTAAAGCTTTTTAAATTTCTAAATTCAACCCAGAATCATAGTCTTTGATTTGGGATGTTTTTAACATTTTACAGGAAGAGCTAATATTCCCCTCTCCTAGATGGGAACCTGAGCCACAGACAGCACAAGGGTTGTCACTGATGATTCAGAAATTTCTACCTTCCCATAAACCAAGCATGCTAAACATGAATACCTTTAATTCTATTTTAATGAACACAGCAACAGTTCACAAGTGTTACTGGTGTTTTCTGTATAATTAACCTCTAAAGCAGCAATTTACATCAAAGACAATAGTGTGTTTTCCTCTGCATGTCTTACAAATGGTTCTGAAGTGCCTTTTTTCTTTTCASATACGGCATGTGCTTCTCAAAGCTAACCTCTGGCTGATTCTTCCTTCTGATTCTTCCTGAAACCTTGAAAAAGGATCTGACAAAAGCAGAACTAATTTGCAGAAAGAAAAAAAATGGAAAGAATTCAAACAAAATAGAAGAATAAAAATAAAGGAACGCAAGGAGGTTGTAGAAACTGTCTTGTATTTTTGAAATAACATTAAGTCCCAAGAAGGGAAAAAAAAAAAAAAGGAAAAAAAAGACCATATTATAAACTAAATAGACTGTACATTTCAGTGTAAGTAATCTAAATGATTTCATCTCAGTCTTGAAATACTTAGCACTTGCTTAGAGCTCCAAAAATCTGAGCACGTGGGATTCTCATCTTTTGTTATCAAAGAAAACAAAAAAAATGTGTCTACTGTCAAGTCACAGAGTAAGATARGAGATAATATACTCAAGATTTCCAGAACCATGAGGCAAAATGTAAAAACCCACATTTTGTATTTGAAAGAATATACAATTGCTGCTAAACCAATCTTACATTTGTTTTGAGGGAATATGTAAGGGAATATGTAAAATAGTGTTTATACCAGCTGTAGATTCATCCCTATGCTTACAATTCTAATGAGCGCATAACCTGCCAAAAATAGAATAAATTCACCTAAATAGTGAAGTCTTTTTGCCACTTAAACATTTGCTATTAGCTATATCAGTAGATTAATGCTATTGCCATTTTATACTGTTCTATTTGTATGGTTTTCTGGGATAAATAGCTAGGACCAGTATTGCAACCCATTCTAGTTCAGATAAAGTTAAAATCTTTGAAATAAATGCCTTTCATTTTCTTTACAAGGAGTCAGGCTTTATACCAATGGTTTAACTTTTTATCTTCATTAATTATTACTTCCTTTTACTTCCTCTCTGTTTCTTACATAAAGGAGGCTTAAGACACATAAAACAGAAGAATCTTCTTGGTCATTGAATCTACTCCCTCTTACCACATTCTCACTTCATAAAATCACTTGCCTCAAATCAATCATAAATTTTAATTTGTTCCCTCTCTGCCTGGCTGTTAGCTTGTGTGTGGCAGCTGCCATTTATTTCCCATYATTTCAACCCTCCAATTTCTGTTTTCCCCAAGATTGCTTGGGATTGTTGCATTTTCCAACGTATAAACTATGAGGTAGCTTTGATTTGGTTTTGTACTCAATAAATGAAAAACTCTAATAACTTTCAAAGASAAATTCACTATCATTAGGAACATTTTACCTAGTTGCCTCACTTTTTCCACTTTAAGTCTCTTTCATGAAGCTGCACAAACACAGGAGTAGGTTGTTTGTGTAACTATACATTTACAACTGCTACAGCTGTAGTTATATTGTTTTATGTTATACAGAATTRTAAAGGCTTTCAGGGTGACTGCTGCTGTTGACTAAGTTCCAGAGAAGTACTAATTTTAGTTATTTGAGCTGGCAGGAGAGCGTCCAACATAATTCTACATGAACTTTCCATATGATAATGCAGTGGGTTGATATACCTACAAGTGAGGCTATCCACTTCCTCTCCAATTTGTCCTTTGTGAAGACAAATCCGCAATTCTTCACTGTGTCATGAAACATAATCAAGATGTTCAACTCTCTAACACAGATCACCCAGAGCAAACCTTTTCTTTCATCCTTTTCCTTTTTTTACATGAAAATAGATAACAATACAAGATAACAACAGATACATCAGATCCACAAGAAGATATCAGTGGAGCATAACCTTTGTGTCACATTTTCATCCTTCAATCTGCATTATACAGGACCTGCTAAGTCTGTCCTCCCTCTTCTCTTACTTATCCATCTYCTGTGAATTGCAGCTGATAATATTTGTGGCATTTTAGAGAATAAAGTCATTGGTGTTGCAGCATTTTGAGACTGGACTGTTATTTTCCTTGCTCTCTATATAATCATGGGATCAAAGTAACTTAATCACAAGACATTTTTGTTTCTGTTTCTCCAGAGTCCTACATGCTGTGTATATGTCTTCGTTTCCCATTGCTCTTTCTCCACCTTTCCKCAGCCCTACTTCTGCATAAGGCAACACACAGCAGAACCCTCTCATGACTTGTAGTGTTCATGTTCTGTCTTTCCCAAGTCCTAATTTTGTTTTAAAACGTAGGCAAGAATGAGATAACATGAAAGTTAAACCGTAACAACAACAAAAAATGTAATTTGTGTGGTCTGTATTTAGAGATACTTTACTGAGGTTTGTCATTTTTTTCAAACCTTAAAAAATGTTGTGTCCAAATTCAAAATTCGGTTTGTTATTCCAAGTCATTTTAGAGGTTCAGTTGCTGAATTGCCTTCATGATATTTCTGTTGTGATTCCRCACTATGTAATATTTTCATTATAAAAGAAGAAACAAATATTTCGGGGGACATGATATATCCTTGGACAATTCAGGGATATGGATCATGAAGACACATCATGTTATCCATGTGACCAATAGTATTCAAAAGATTATCTGTGAAAATATCTGTTTCAAAATAAACTAGGTCTTTTGGCCTAGAAAAGTGAAAATTATTTTTGCTGTTAGGAATTGAGTAGCAGAAGAAATACAGGTTTTATATGCTTCCTTTATTTTGTAGTAACTATGCAGATATATCTGGGAAAACATTTTCTCTTCTTGCATTGCCCCATTCAACTGTTAAGAACAAGTGAATAATAGTATTCTTGCTGGCATGYGTGGTTATTTATGAAAGGTGCAAATGAACAGCTTATGATGACTTAAAGAGTTAATATTCAGAAGCTAGTGCATATTAGCCTGTGGTGTAAGTGCTTCAAGCCTGTTGCAACCAATGAGGAAAATCATGAAGGTACTCGTTGGCTGTAGTAGGACAGAAGCATATACAAACTCATTTAACTGGTCTCAGTTAATACATGATAAATCATTATCTTGCAGTAATGTGACTTAGGATAAAAAGACATAGATGAAAGCAAGCACAGACAAAAACTTAATTACTTTTAAAATCACAGATTTATTTACTATAATATATTCTAGAATTTAGTTTTGTAAATGATCACAAAAATACCCTCCTCCTCTGTTTATCCCAAAACATACTTTCAGATAAGCAATTATTTACCAGAACATCTTGATTATTTGTCTGTTTTTTTTTTCAACACACCAATTATGATTTTTCTGTAATGTGATCAAAAATACATTCCTATTTATTTCTACAATGCTATAAAAATCTTCTCCCATAGGAACTATTTGCAGATTTTGCTCCACTGATATTTAAATTAATAGAATGCCTAATATATGCCATTCATTACTTTTCTCTCAAAAATTTTCATTTGTTTTGACTGAGGCCAAAATGATATAAAGTTGTTCTGATAATGGCATGAAGCAGGCAGTAAAATAAATAAATAAAAACATCAATATCAAAACTGTCCTCTCGATCCAAAACCAATCATCACAATTTTTCTGATGTCTTTAACAGTCTGTGACCTGAGTGACCAACTGTGAATAAAAAGACCAAGTGATGAATGGCTGGAATGATTAGCTGGCAAACAGATCATCAGCCGAGTATCACTTGTACAAACTATTGACCAAATATTTATAGAGAAAGAAGGTAGAATTACTTCATGGACAATTTGATTAGATATGACATTACCTGTAAGTTAAGGAGCTCTAATATAGATGGTGAGTCAGATTTAGTGTGATGCCTAAAAATGAAAACAAGACATGCAGTCTCTGGTGTCTTTCAAATTCTTATGTAGCAATCAGATAATACCTATCATGAAATCATCCAGCCTTCATAGATCTAAATTTATCCAGCAGAAGACAGTCTCTCATGGTGCAGATCAAAAATATCCTGAAATTTTACAATTAACACATTAACAAGCCTGAGTTTATTTAGGCCTTGGTATTCTCTCTCTNTTTTTTTTTTTTTTTTCCCAAAACTTCAGTTAGAATATTTTTCCTTTGCCCTCTTTTCGGTATATTGATAAAATGTCTCAGTATAATATCACCTTTAAACTTATGATATATTATTTCAGACCAGTAATAAGGATACACTTTAAAATTGGAATCTAATACAGATCTCCAGTATATTATTGGAAAACTTCCCATAGTCTGTAGTAGCTTATATTACTATCCTGACAACAGTGATTCAATGAGATAAAAATCCTTCTTAGTGATAATTTCAGAGATAATTGGAATTGTCTGGCAATTTTCAGTACAAATAAGGAAAATATTATTTATGTATTTCATAGAAAGTTTAACTTTTCAGTGAAAAAATAGAGGACAATATATTTTTGACTGAAACCTAGAGTTTTTCAATTCAAACATGTTTCTGTTATGTTTGCTGCGAATGCTAGTTTTGAYTAAAACAGCTGATGTCTTTTGGGGACTTAAGATTTTGTAATATATTTTGTAAAATAATTATCTGGAACACTAACAGCTGGACATAACTGCTTATTCCATTTCTCTGGATTTCTGCCAACATGATGATTCCATATTAAGTAAATCTACACCAGCTTAATAGCACAGTAGAACAGAAAATTGTATTATAATTTGCTTCCTTATGCCCACAATATTTTATTTAAACATAAACACTCTTCCTCTTGGTGGTCACCTAGCTTGCAACACAGAAAAAGAATTAAGCAACTGCTCTTGAGGAGCTCTGAGTAATTGCTTTATGATTAAAACTCATCGAAGGCCAGGTGTGCTCCACCCAGTTCTCGCACAAAGTGTAAAAGGGTAGGACGTGCACTGAGGCACAACTGCTTTTGGTATGAAAGGGCAAGAGTCCAGGATGCCTGCGGAGCTACATCGGTAAAAGTGACTCTTTGGAGGGTTTCCATACAAAACTTTGTTTCATTGAAGCAATTCTGCACTTGCCCAGAGGTAAATGCAGAGCCAGAACTTTCACACCTGCTATCTTTTGTCCTGTAAATAGTCACCAGATTCATGACTGCTAGACCTAAGGCTGGGAAAGTGAAAGCTCAGAGAAGAAAAAAGAATTAGGTTGGAAAATCTGAAAATACAGAATCATACCCTTGATGGACTAAAGTTATCCCCTTTTGTACTAGAGCCAACACTACAGCAAATGATACAAGAAACTAGTAKGAACAGAAGAACTCATACTGATCTCCATCAGAGAGGTCTCCAACAGAGAGTTATTTAACACAAAATACAATATTTCTTCTAATACATTTTTTGTCAGTTTTGGCTGAATAAATTTCCAGTCATTTATAAAAATATATAGATATATTTACAATTAATTTCCTTCAGATGGCCATATCTTCCATCAGCAAGGAATTTCATAGTATGAACATATGATCACAATGCATCTACAGCAAAATATGAAGAGAAAATAGGGCCTTGAATTCTTGAATTCCAGTCCAATAGTGTCTGAATTGTTCTTTTCTTCTTTTTACTTTTTTTTTTTTTAAATGAGAGAATATTCTACTTTTTAATTTAAGTGAAATGTTCATTTCATTCATGTTTCGATAGTGTATTTGTTTTACAGAGTTCATAGAATCATAGAATGCTTAAGGTTGGAAGGGACCTTTAGAGATCATCTAGTCCAACCTTCCTGTTCACGCAGAGTCACCTAGAGCACATGTCACAGGGCTGTGTCGAAGCGGGTTTTGAAGATCTCCAGAGAAGGAGACTCCACAACCTCTCTAGTCAGCCTATTCCAGTGCTCTGTCACCCTCACTGTTAAGAAATCTTTCTTTAAGTTCCTGTTGGACTTTTGATGATTCAGTTTGCGGCTGTTTCCTCTAGTGCTATCACTGGCCACCRCTGAAAAGAGGTGACTCCATCCTCCTCACTGCCTCCCTTGAGATATTTAAAGACACTGCTCAGGTCCCCCCTCAGCCTTCTCTTTGCCAGGCTGAACAGGCCCAGCTCTCTCAGCCTTTGCTCATAGGGCAGATGTTCCAGGCCCCTGATCATCCTGGTAGCCCTGCGCTGGACTCTCTCCAGCAGCTCCACATCCCTCTTGTACTGGGGAGCCAAGATGGACACAGTACTCCAGATGTGGCCTCACCAGGGCTGTGTATAGGGGGACGATCACCTCTTTCAACCTGCTGGAGACRCTCTTCTTAACGCACCCCAGGATCCCATTGGCCTTTTTGGCCACCAGGGCACACTGCTGCCTTGTCCTCCACCATGACACCCAGGTCCCTCTCTGCAGAGCTGCTCTGCAGAAGGTCATTTCCCAGCCTGTTCTGGTGCCTGGGGTTATTCCTCCCCAAGTGGAGGGTTGAACTTCATGAGGTTTCTCACCACCCAATYGTCCAGCCTGCCCAGGTCCCTCTGAATGGTGGTGCAGCCCTCTGGGGTATCAAGTACTCCTCCCAGTTTCATATTGTCAGGGACTATTTGGGAGTTTGGGGACAGTATTTATAAAAATTAGTTTAAGCACTTAACTGTTGTGGAATTCAGTTTACCAAAGCCTACAAACTTAAATCGCCTGCTTTTGTTAATAGAGAACAATATTTCTAGAGATTGACTTTGAGCATCTTTGGATAACATTTGATGTAGGATTATGTGAACATCTTACATTGTAGCAAGTTTCTTTCAGTTGGCACAGAGAAACCAAATGAGCGAATAAAATATAGAAAAAAGGAATAGAGTAATATTGTGTATTTCTGATACAGCATAGGGGAAAAAAACTAAATAATAAAAAAAACCCTTTTCCTTAATAGAAATTCTCTGAGAGCTAATGTTCACAAACTRTGCTTAGTGAATTTTGAATTAGATGCAGTCCTTGTGGTAAGGGACGACTTTCTCCTCACATGGACTGTCCTTTGCACCAGCTAAGTGCCGCATTTGAGTAACTCTAATCATCCAGCAGATCTGAGATCAAAACCAGCACTGATGAAAATTGCCCTGTGACATAGACCAAAAAATTTCGTTACAGGAAATGTTTAGTTTTGTTAGGGTTTTCTTAGAATTTACAACTTCAGCTTAGTAACTTCCGCTTTTTGGTATCACAGTTTACACTATGGTGACTGTTACCATAGACACAGAGTATGGTTGTTTCCATGGTAACATATGGCACACCATAAATAAACAAACTACACAGTATTAATTTGATTTGAATGTCATTTATTCTGTGCTATTGTTAGCAAAAAGTAAATATTAATTGAAAGAGAATATGAATTACTTTTTTACTGCATATTCAAGTTGCTATTTACATTCACATTTTAATACATATTATTATTAATGAATACTACCATTTTTATTTAAATTGCTATCTTTATGCAAAATATTAACTTGGGTGACATATCCTAATATGTGACATATCCAAAGATCATCCTCGCTATAGTAGATCTTTTTATTGAAACAATGGTCGTCTCACCTGAAATTTCATTGGCACAAACCCGTAAATTGCATACAGCCTTCAAACTTTGGCTAGCCATAAGATATGTGTCCTCAAATGTTATTTTTTTTTAACATATCAAAAATCTAGATATTTTAAATGCTCAAAATATCAAAGCTATAGTTAACAGATTTTTTTAAACTATCATTTAATAGTTTAAATGATATAAGCCATAAAATACACCTGACTCCCACTACAGTCTAGCTAGCAGAATTTACGATTATTCATATTTATTCATAAGAAGTTATTGTTAGATGATGGTCCCTGGCTCAGTTTCCCATGTGTTGATATGCACATATCCTTAAAAACAGTAAGAAAATCTTATTCTGTGGTTTACTTGAGGAAGCACTGTGATTAACAAGTCTCAATCTATAAAGTTCATTGAGGATACATTATACCTGTTATGGGTATAACATGTATAACACTCCTGTAATACATTTTACATACTCCTGTTATTCACTCCTGTATTATACAGGAAGATATATTTGCTGCAATAGATTTGAAAAAGTCATCCTGACTAAAAATACATAAATTAAAACTCACCTAGGTTAGTGAAGAATGCTCCTCTAAAAGCACAAAAAACATCCTCGCCCCAAAAAGAGCGATGCTACAGAAATATATACTTACATTTCACTCTAAGACAGTGCATTTCTCTCACAATTTCCAGAGCTGCATTTTCACCTGATGTAATTTAGCACCTGCTTTCCGATGGTACACAGCAGTAGGGACCAGCAACCCAGGAAAAGTCACTTAGAGTAACTTCGGTGGCAAGCAGAGTCTCTTGTGTCATTTCCTTTTAATTTAGGTATCACAAGTGATTAACTGCTGGAGTTGCTTTTGAGTAGTGCTGTGGCTATGGAGATGAAGACACTAGGAGCATGGAGTGGACCTGGCTATTTCTTGTCTGGATAAAGATATCCAACAGCATATTATAGCCCAGTTGGCAATTACAGCAAGTATGAGGTGGCTATAGCTTACTTCAAAGCTCAAGTTATTTGGATAAATTATTCTTACATGTGCCCATGCAAATTTCTAAGGAGTCTGAGGTGGCTAACAGGYCACTTTGATCTTCCTTCTAAATGTGTACGCCATAGGAAGGAAGAAGAATGGAAGAAGATTTTGGTTTTGGTTTAACCCAATTTCTACTTTCAAATCCTCCAGCTCTGTGACACATAAAGCCTTGTTGCAGAGTCAGATTTCCTCAGTCTCCTCTATCTCAGTAGCTGATGGTTGATGTAAAATCATCAATATGCAATATTAACATTAACCTAAGCTTTGATAAATAACACATACATAACAAACTTTATATARCTTTTATGCTTGAAAAATTCAGGAAAGCGTGTACTGTGAAGCTCAACTGCTGAGAGAGCAGAAAGAGATTCTAAAAGGCCTCAAGATTTACTTTAAATCTCATAATTCATCGTAAAGTCTTTCGGCTGCCTGATTACAGAATGCTCAGAACTGGCAATTCTTTGCTGGCCAGTATGGCAACATCTAGTCCTCTTTATTGTATTTTAGTAGATAGCATAGTAGAGTAATAGGAATGCTGGAAATGGATTTTCCTAAGCATAGCAGTCAAATAAATAAATAAAATTAACAAGATATGTATATTTATATTAAAAGCCCAGTAAAGTAAATCAAAAAACAAAGATTTTTCTTTCCTTAAAAGCTCTGAAAACACACTGCTAGAAGTGCAGCTCCTCTCCGGCTTGTTGAAGCCATATTCTACTTTGTACCACAAAATGCCATGGAAAGCTGCCCCTGTGAGCAGATCAGCCCCAGCAGTGCATCTCCACAGCAGCAGAAGCTCAGACAGGAAGCAATTCTCATCCTCCTGGCTTGCCAGATGAAAAAGGGCACTGGAAGAAAATGTAGAGTTAACCCTTAACATCCCAGTCAGATCTCACTCGTTACCTAAGTCATACATTTAGATACCTTCCCACCTCACTCTTTCCGTTCTCCCACTACAGATCAACCTGCACCTTGCCAAGCAACAGTGAAATATTGAACTTTGTCCCTTTTACTGCATGGCCTGCATCTGACACGTAAAAAGGAGACTTGAGGGAAGATGAGGGATTTTTATCCGAAGATTGCACTCAGATGGAGCTCTGTGCTCAAAGAGACATTATCTGCACATTTCCAAGCCATGTCCTGGCCAGACAAATGTAGCACCACAGATGAGAGGACGTCAGCTTCACATAGCCCTGTGCAGACTATCTCATACACCCAGGGAKCCACGATGTGAGAGGTCTGCCTTTAGGGGCACTGTGATCTCTGCCACATCTTGATTAGCAAGTTTGTCGGCTAGAATAAACAGTGGTTGAAATCACAGCTTCAGAGTGGGAGCTCTTTAGGACAAGAAATGACATGATCTTACTGTCATGTGCAATTCCCAAACACGATCATTCACCCCAAATGGACTCTGCTGTTATACGTTAGCCGGTAAGAGGGAAATTAGACAAGATGCTAGCTTTGAGATTGAAATGTCAKAACTGAAGAGGTGGCAGTGTGGAATGAAAGATGACATTAGCCATAAGGCATTCAAAAGAGATAAGAGTACAGCACTGGAATGTCAGACTCCAGGGTTTTCGGTATCTTGGGATCAGGAGACCTGTATGGATGGGTAAGGAATTACTGGACAAAGYGRGTGAGAAAAAAAGGRTGTACAGCTTGTGGAAGAAGGGACAGGCCACGTGGGAGGAATACAGGCACATTGTCAGAGACTGCAGATGCGAAACGAGGAAGGCCAAAGCCCGGGTGGAATTAGAGTTGGCGAGGCAAGTCAGAGACAACAGGAAGGGTTTCTATAAGTATGTCAATAGCAAGAGGAAGACGAGGGAAAATGTTAGTGCACTGCTGAATGGGGAAGGGGCCTTGGTGACGGAGGATGCCGAGAAGGCAGAGTTACTAAATGCCTTCTTTGCCTCTGTCTTTACTGCTAAGACGACCCCCATGAACTGCAGGGCACAAAKGGAAGAGATGTAAATGGGCTAGAGGAAGACCTTCCACGAGTTGAGAAGGATTGGGTTAGGGATCACTTAGGCAAATTGGACACTCAAAAATCTATGGGCCCAGATGGGATGCACCCAAGAGTGCTGAGGGAATTGGCCGAGGTTATTGCTCAGCCTCTCTCCATCATCTTTGAGAGGTCCTGGAGAGCAGGGGAGGTGCCCGAGGACTGGAAGAAAGCCAACGTCACTCCAG